>NW_020956069.1:207179-360396 GCF_003031625.1 Empidonax traillii
GGGGGGAAATCCATCCCCAGGGGTGGGTGTTAACCGTGAGGCCGAAGGGGGTGAAGGGATGAAGCCGGGTCTCTGTTCTGCTGCTGGGGAAGGAGGGAAGTGGGTGGGAATCCTGCCAGCGGGAGCTTTACAGATCCTGCTCAAAGGAGAGTAAAAGAGTTGCCTGTTTGAGAAACTTCATCCCTCTCTCCTCTCCCCACCCAGTGCTATTTCCTGGGGGGTGGAGAGAAACCTAATCCATGCTGCTTTTGGAAATTTCCCTCCAGGTTAAGGGAATAATTAGGTGCCTTCCGATGGAGATCTGTTGGAAATGGCTTTATTACCGGGCTCCTGATGGAGGGAAGCCACAAAGAGCGGCAAAAAGTAAAAGCAGTAGCTATTACCAATTCCACAGTCATCCAGAACGTTGTGCCTGCAATGGAATTACCTGGTTTTGCCAGCTCCAGCTTGCTGATGGTGCTTGGAAAATCATCTGAGCGGCCTGTTCGGTGATACTCTGAATAGTGAGACAAATGCTTGTCGTTAGCAGGAGTGTAGGCTGGAAGCTTTAATGTGAGACTCTGCGGAGCACAAAGCCCTGAGGTCAGAGGTGATGCCTCTTTCACCAGCAGATACAGAAAAGGCTTTAATTAATGCAGCCAGTCCCACCGGGTGCCCGCAGCAGCACACACTGCCCGTGTTTCTGAGGTTCCAAAATACGTCCTGGTACTGTCAGTGTGAGTTTGTGACCTGGTTTGTGCTCCTCCAGCAGAGTCAGAAGTTCTGTGTGCAGCTGTCTGTACAAATGACATGCTCACTGGTGGGTTTCTCTTGAGATGAGAAGGTGGTTGGGGAAGGTTTGGTTCATTGTTCTACGGCGTTATTTTTGGTTCAGGCCTCTGCAGATGGAGTGTCACAGTGGTGAGGTTCTGAGTGTGGCCCCTGCGGGGGAAGAGGTGCCCACTCGTTTGTGGAACACTTGGGAAGCAGCTGTGGAGGTGTTCTGTCAAATCTGAGCTGTGTTACCTCTTCAGTGTGGGGTTTTAACCTCTCTGCCCTTTGTGATGGGGCCTAGAATTTAGGGAAGGGGGCTCCTGGAGTTCCTGGGAAACACGGGATTCCTGGCAGTGCTGCTGAGCAGCAGCCGGGTCTTTTTCCCTCTGGAATTGTTGCATCCCAAGGTGTGAGGTGGAGCTGGTGTGAGACCCAGGGGTGGTTCAGAAACCAGCAGTGCTGCCTGAGATAGGAATCACCTATGGCACGTGGTGGCAATGAGCAGGTACAAAACCATGTGAAAGCTTCTACCCATCCTTTCTCCTCTGGGAAGAGTGATGCTGGGTTTTGTTTAATGAAGAGAAACTGAACCTCGTCTATAATTAGTGGGAACCATTGTGCAAGGAACAAAGGTGGACACCTGAGCACTTGCCCTGCTCTGATGATCTGTGATTATTAAATTAATATCTGCACAGGCTCTGTAGTTAGTGACAGCTGAGCTTGTTCAGGGTTGTGTCAACAGTTTTTTTTTCCCCGTGGAGGCTGCCCAGCTCTGTTAAATGGATGAGTTTTCCTCTAGGTAAGGAGTGGAGCTTTGTGGGGTGACCCAGTACGAAATTACAGATCCACTCCTGCCCTGTCAGCAGCAGAGAGGGCAGGTACCACCTCTTGTTCTGGTCTGACCCATTTTATCGGGGGAATGAAGAATACTGCTTGAATTTGCTAATTCATCAGCAACACCATCTCTTTGTACGAATGTGTTAAAAATGCTTTGTAGCCCCAGTGTGCTGCCAAACACACATTAGTAACTGAAGGGATGAAGTAAAAAATAGATGTTTGATAATTTTAAGCCTTCAGAGGTCGAAGATCACTTCTGAAGGCACGGACAAGCCTCGTGCTGCAGGTGGCACAGGGTGGTTTGTCCAGGAGCGAGGTGTTGGGGGTGTTTGTCACGACTGCCCCGTGCCAAGGCAGAGCAGCTGGGGAGCCACTCGCTGCTCACGCTGCTGTGGGAGGCAGCAGTGGGTTCTTCCAGTCTTTGCTGCTCGTGGCCAGAGCAGTCCCTGAGCCATCCCTGCCTCCCTCGGGGTGACTCTGGGATGGCATCTCAGAGGACCCACGGCACTGCAATATTCAAATGGCATTCCTGGCCGGGCTGGGGTTGTTCTTTCCAGCACCTTTGGTTCCAGGAAGCTTTATGGAGGCTCCTGCTAATGCGTGTGCTCCTTGGAAAAACCCCTTTGTGATTCGTTTGCATTTAGTGAACTGGAATTAGGTGTTTGTTTCGGTGATGTTTGGGGTTGGTGCTGAAGGAACACAACAGGCAATTTGTGGTCCAGCAAAAAGCTTTGTGGTGCAACCTGTTTACAGGTGCATTGTAATTTTCAGGCTCTGTAGAAGAGAGTTTTAATGCTTTATCACTTTGGAATGTAGCAATTAAAAATATTTAAAAGAGTGGGGGTTTAGTGAGTGCCTGTGAGTTCAGTACCCTGAGCTGATTTGCAGACATAATTACACAGATAAGCTCCATGGTTTATCTGGTTTGAGTTCACCTGACCTTTGGTGTAGAAGCAACTTATGGAGCACTTTGTCAGTATTTAAATATTAATATTAGCAAGCAAATGCTTGAACACCTGAGAGCGATTCTGTCTCCACGTTCTCATCACTTGATGGTGACAGAACAGGGCTGGGACTGCAGTGGGTTATCCCTTCCCTGTGCACATGTGCTCGGGGCTGATCCCTGTGTATGGATGTAATAATCACATTGTGTTTCATCAGCCCCTGATATTTCCTGATGCTTTGCTAATAAATGGAAATACACAAATCAATGGGGCCTCGCTGAGAGCTCCTCATTCTGGCTGATGCTGTGCCCGGAGTCCCGGGAAGGGGTGAGGGTGATGTGCTGTCCTTCCTGGCAGCACAGGCAGCTGGACTCTGACCTTGCTCCTGCTTTCTCCCCCTGCTTAAAGGGAAATATTCCCCCCTGGGCACTCGTGGGGTGAAGCTGGGATGGAGCAGCAGGCCCTGGGCTGCTGTGTGTGCGAGGTGGGAGCTGTGGTGCTCTCCTTTGCTGCAGAGGGTGTGATGTGCTCTGCTGTGTGCGAGTGTGGCCTCAGTCACCCTAAAATGGACTTTACGGAGTTTTCTAAGGAGCTGCAGAGCTGCTGCTTTGTTGCTCTGTTTGCAGAGTGCATGAGCAGCTCTGATCACTTTTGTTGGTGTCCAGGTCAGTCTGTGTCTCAAGGCTGGCAATTCGAGGCTGTTTCACCAGTAAAGTGCACTGTGGTTGTGTGTTGGCCATGAGACACGAGGAGGCTGTTTCAGAACAAAATTGAAACTACTTTTAATTCTTTTATCAGGGCTTGCCTCCTTCAGGGGTGATAGGCAGAGTCCTCTGACACTTCCACTGAATGTTGTGAGCTCTTGTGGCTGGTGCTGGTGCATTTTCCCCTGTCCCAGCCATGTGGAAAGGGGAGGCTGGCAATGCTGGGAGGGACCTGTTGTTCCTTGCAGGGGGTATGTGCAGGATTTTTCTAGGCAAATGCAGGTAAGGCAAAATCTCCAGAACAGATGGGTGATAGTGAAGTGCCTCTGCACTGCAGGGGAAACTGCACCTGCTGAACATCTTTTGAAAAAAAAAAATAGTTTCACTAGTCTAACTTACCTTTTCATTCTTCCCGTCTGTGCAGTTTCCAGATAAATCAAACTACTTCAAAAGCATTTGTCACTTAGTGCTGTATGAAATGCAGGGTGTGTCTGCCAGGCCTCACTTTTGATTACAAATGTACTCTGACCTCTGGAGAGGGAGCAGGAAATCAGAGTGAGCGGCCTGACAGATGTGTGAGCCTGCCCCTGGCATCTGAGGCACAGCAGGGTAAGGTGGGGCATGAGGAAGAAATCCTGCCCTGAGCAGGTGGGGAGGCCCTGGGACAGGGTGCCCAGAGAAGCTGTGGCTGCCCCTGGATCCCTGGAAGTGTCCCAGGCCAGGCTGGATGGGGCTTGGAGCAACCTGGGATAGTTGGCAGGGGGTGGCACTGGATGGACTTTGAGATCCCTTCCAGTCCAAACCAGTCTGGGGTTCTGTGCATGCCCATTGACAGGTTTGTGAGTTCCTGCTGTGCTGGTGCTGGCAGGGTGTCCCCAGAGCTGTGCTCTGCCCTGTGCTTATGTCACCCACGAACGGCATTAGCGGGGCCGTGTCCCGTTTGGGGTTTGCTGGTAATGGGATCAGCTGCCTGGCCCAGCCGTGACAGCACTGTGCTCACTTTCACAGCTTTAGCCCAGCTTTCAGGATGAAGGGCTTAAGAGCTGCTCTGAATTACTGCTGGTATTTCTGAACTGGGTGGGGTGACCTCAAAGCCCATCCAGTGCCACCCCCTGCCCTGGGCAGGGACACCTTCCACCAGCCCAGGTTGCTCCAAGCCCCATCCAACCCGGCCTGGGACACTTCCAGGGATCCAGGGGCAGCCACAGCTTCTCTGGGCAGCCTGTGCCAGGGCCTGCCCACCCTCACAGGGAAGGATTTCTTCCTAAAATTTGAATCTCCTGTCTTTCAGTATGAAGCTGTTCCTCTGTCCTGTCCCTGCATGTTGTTACAGCTCAGCTGGACAGTTCCTTACCCAAGGCTGTCGAGGATGCTCAGAGCTCACCTGGACTGGAGGAAAAACTGGAGAAGTCAGTACAGTGATTCATTCAGGATTATTGGCACGTGGGTAGGATCCCTCTAGCCCTGGAAGTTTGTCACTCCCTGAGAGCCAGGAGGGCACCTGGAGCAGTATCCCGTGCCTGCTCAGTTTATGTTCTCTCTCTGAGCAGGGTGGGGTGAGCATGCCTCTCCATCCCTCCCAAGGGTGTTGGATCCCAGATGGATGCTCAGTGTGCAGGCACCCAGCGTGATAAATCTTCAGATAAATCCCTCAAACAGGGAGTGCACCAGACAAACTGCTGGGAACGAGGCTGCTTCTGACCCTGACAGATGGAGGAGATGGGATGCTCCTTGTCTCTGGAGACCTGGAGTTGGGAAGAATTCCTGGCAGGCTGAGCCTAGAAAAAACAGGTGCTCTGTGTTGATAAAAGGCGGGTAATACTGGCCTTGGCCAGGCATCTGTGGGGTGGTGGGCAGTGTGGCACCTCCAGGGGTCTGCACTGCCCCTGTCTGATGATGCTTCTGGTCTGTGTTCTGATAAACAGCTCTGAATTGGGTTCTAAACTTTGGTTACACTGAAAGAACACAACGTGAACATGTTTAAGTTGTTTCTACCCTTCAGGCTCCCTGGTTTCAGTGCCTTGGAGAGCAGTTTAGTCAGTGGGAGTTTGCAGCTGGGCTGTGTTTCCCGAGGCTGCCTGGTGCCCATGGAGCTGTGAGAGCCGCTCTGTGCCCGGCTGGAGCTGGGCAGGGCTGGCCAGTGTGGTTCAGCAATCCTAAACCCTGTGGTCAGCACAGGAGGATCTCCAGCACAAAGGGGCTGCAGCTCACGAGTCACCAGGAATGTCTGCAGGCAGATAACGTGGAAATGAGTAAAACCTTTGGGATAAATACCCTGGAGAAGACCCTACACCTGGGAGCCACAGCCTTACCTACACTTCTCACCAAACTGCTTTTGGTTAAACAGCCCTTTTCTGGTGCTGTCACTTGTGAAGTGTATTTATTTCCCCCCCCCCCCCAAAAAAAAAGCCATTTTTAGCTTGAGGAGACAGACTTGGTTCTGGTCAGAAGATGGTGCGGTCTCTGTGCTTTTTTGGTGTGGTTTGTCACATGGGTACCAATTGCAGAGAGCTCTTGGAGCATTCCTTGGGGAAACTCGGTGGTGCTGAGAGGCAAAGGCCGCTGCTCACAGCAGGGGATGTGGGATAGTTCAGAAATTACTGGGAAGGAGTGAATTAGTCCAAATGTGAACGAGTGATTCTAAATCTCTTTGCTGAGAAGATCCTTTTATTAGGCTATTTGCAGTCTCCTGTGTGTGTCCTCCAGGGAGGGTGGGTGTGTGTGTGTGGATTTTCTGGCCCTGGACCAGGTTTTCCTTCTGCAGACAAAACAGTGCATTGCTTGCCTTGTTGACCTACTCCTCTAAATATGGCACTTGGGAGATCTCCATTTAAATTTAAAACTTGTGAAAAGGGACTCTCCTTCTCCCCTCCTGTTAATCATTGCGCTGTCACTGAATGTTTTCACAGCCTCTGTGACTCCTCTCGTTCCTCATGTTGGGAGACAGACTGGCAGCAGCAGTAAGCTGAAACCAGGTTCTATTCAGAAAGGGTTTCAGTGCTGTAAAAGGAGAATTTTTTTTTTTGAAGCAGAGGCATGTGTGTTTTCTAATTTGAAATGGGTTACATTTCTGTCAAAATAGGATCATGCATTCCATCTGCTCCGCAGTCGTAACTGTCTGAAGTCTGAGCCTGAGTCTGGTTTCAGCTCTGTGGCCTGGTGGAATGGGGAAAAAGTGACTCCTGGGAGTATTTCAGTCCCTGTGTGTTATTAGTGGTGATAAGCGTGACCTTCCCCCGTGTCAGTGCACAGTTAATTTGACTAATGTGTTTGTTATTTTAGAGCGAGTGTTTGCCCGTCTGCAGAGCACAACAACCCTCCAGCAGGGTTTCCTGCGTGCCTGTCCCCTCAGTTAACACCAAACCTGCCCCGCATTACTCAGGGCAGGGGCACGCTGGGAATGCACTAATGGCCATCGCTTTCTATGCCTGCCTAGCGAGGACGGGGCTATCAGAAAATAGATCAGCCTCAGGAGACTGTCTACGTCTTGTTTACAGGATATCTGGGCTCTGGGCACTATTTCCCCGGGAGCCCCAGCCGCTCTGGCAGTTGGTCCCACCCGACCCGCGGCTCTGGGAGGGTTCTGGGGAGCCCTGAGCGCACACGGCTCCTCTGGCCGGGGGGTTTTCCGAGAGTTATGAAGTCTGAAGATGATCCTGAAGATGGGGAGAACATCCTGGGGGATCCGAGCTAAATGACGGCTGGAGCAGGATGAATCCAGGGCGGTGGAGAGGAGCCGTTCCTGTGTGAGCTCCGGGCGCTGTGAGCTGGTGTGAGATAAACTGATCCCTCCTGGCAGCACGAGGCTCAGAGTTCAGGATGATCTGTTGGTTTTCTTGTGCAGCCAAAGACACTGTAGGTATCTGAGCTTTCATGTCCCTGGCAGTCATCTACAACTGCAAAGATGTGAAAGCTCGAATTGTGTAAATGTTTTGTAGCGCAGGTGCTGTTTAATTCATGTGTGTTGTATCTCTTAAAACAACCTTTCCTGTGAGGAATTTTCCTTAAATGTGAAATGCATTTGTTAAATGGGTAATGATTTAATCATGGAATGGTTTGGGTTGGAAGGGACTTTAAACTCGTCCTGTCCCACCTCTGCCACGGGCAGGGACACCTTCCACCAGTCCAGGCTGCTCCAATCCCTGTCCAACCTGGCCTTGGACACTTCCAGGGATCCAGGGGCAGCCACAGCTTCTCTGGGCAACCTGTGCCAGGGCCTCAGCACCCTCAAGGGGAAGGATTTCTTCCCACTATCCCATCAAACCCTGCCCTCTGGCAGTGGGAAACCATTCCCCCTGGTGCTGTCCCTCCAGCCCCTGTAAATGCGGTACATCCTAGGCCGTGGATACGATTTACTGAAGTGTGATAACCAAAGGGGAAAAATAGGAAAGCGTTGGATTTGTTTGTTTGGGTTTGGTTTGTTTGTTTGTTTGTTTGTTTTAAAGTAATGCGTATTTTAGTCAGAAGTTTTATTAAATGGGAGCAAGGAGGGGCTGGGGAGGATCTTCTGTAGATTGTGGGTGAGTTTGTGGTAGCAGGGATGAGCTGCAAAGGTGCAACTGGGCAATCCTGGCCCAGTGACAGACGCTCCAGGTGGGATCCCCTTCCTGGGAGGATGGGAATGTGCCACGTGCAGAAGAATTTAGAGGGCACAGAGTAGATGCTGTGTGTGCAGTCTCTGAGGTGTTTGGAATTAAACCCTGAAGCTGAGGAGGTGGCTTTGCAGGGGAATGGTGTCCAGGCTGGGAAGGGACAGCGGCATTCCCAGGCGGTGCAGGCAGAGTTTGGCTGGGACTGGTGGTGACACCAGCACGGTGACTTCATTAGGCCGGGCTGGCTTGGCTTTCAGGCTAATGGGTGTTTTAATTGATTGACAAATCAGTTCTGCGCTTCAGCTGGGCAACACTGGTGGTAATGTCATTAGTGGTCTATTTTTGTTACCTCATGTCACTTTTAGCAAGCGTTGTACTGAGTAAGCTGTTGTTAAGCCTTCGTGATTACTGTAATCTTGTTTGTTGTGAGAAAGGGGAGTAAAGATAATCACACAGAAACTTAGGGCTGGAAGGGCCCTCTGGAGATCATCCAGTCCAACCCCCTGCCAAGGCAGGGTCACCCAGAGCAGGTGACCCAGGAATTCATCCAGGTGGGTTTGGAATGTCTCCAGAGAGGGAGATTCGTGCACCTACAGGCTGCTTGTGTCTCACCGTTGTCAACAAATTCTTTTGCTGGGCAGAGTTAGGTTTGAATTTAATACTCCTTTTTAAGTCTTGTTCTTCAGCGTCCAGCTTGGCCAGGAGGTTTCTGTCACAGGCAGAAATTCCTGGAAAGCCCAAAGCCCTTCAGGAGGGGTGGTTTGGCAGGGAAGAGAACAACTCTGTATCTCGGGGTGGGAGGCTTGGCCTGTGGCCTGAAATTCTAAATTGGAAGTAAACAAGGGAAAAGTGGGGGATGACGACTGTCTGGGGCTGAATGTGTGGTGGTTTATTTATAACTGACTTGGACTTCCTTTGCCCTCTCCATTGCTTTGGGAATTGCAGGCTTTGAACTTGGAATTTCTTTTCTTCTACAGCTCAGTTCTCTTGACCACCATTAGCGATTACTCGGGTAATTTCTGACCCACTGCACAGTCTGGCACAGCCAGGATAAAGCTGTGTCCTGGGGCGTATTTTTAGACCATCCATTTGCTGTTGAAAGATGAAAACCGAGCAAAGAACGAGGCAGGAGGGGGAAAACCAAAGAGGTTTGATCCTAGAGGTGTCTCCTTCAGGACCAAAGTGGCTCACCCAGGCTGTGTCTGGGCACTGTTCAATTCCAGCAGCCTGACTGAGGTGTTACAGCAACGCTGTGCACTAACACCTGTGAAGAGTTTGATGGTGTGACTGCCTTTGCGGACCAAGACGTGCTTTGCTGTGCCCCCCATCCTGCCCTCGGTGGGTTGGGGGTGCCCCACAGGCTCACTGGCCCCTCTGCTTCTCTCCTGCACAGCTGAACCCAGACTGGAACAAATACGATGACAGGTTGATGAAAGCAGCTGAAAGGGGCGATGTGGAGAAGGTTTCGTCCATCCTGGCCAAAAAAGGAGTCACTCCCACAAAGCTGGACGTGGAAGGGAGATCCGCGTAAGTGACCGCAGGGCTCCAGGGGGTGTTGGAAGTTCCTCAGTTCCTAATCTTCTGCTTCTCTAAAAGCTTTTTTTGAATCCCTAAGTCTATGCAATACAACATGTTCAATTCCAGCATACTAATCTGGGATAGCAGCTGGCTAGGATGGGAAATCCTCAAACTACCTTCACTTCCAAGGGAAGGTCAGTGTTTAAATACTCGCTCCTGCCAGGTTTGAGTATTAAAGAGAAACTGAAACCACGCTGGTATTTCACCTGGTTCACTGATTAGATAAATGACAGCCGTTTCTCAAGAAAGCTGTCTTGTGCCTTAAAGTCATATCTGCACAACTCTCACCTGGGTTTGGATGCTGTCCAGAGCTGGGTTTGTCCTGTGTAATGCCTTCAGTGTGCAGCTGTTGGCTCTGGCTTTCCTGGCTAATACTGCCATGTTTAGGTACAAACCAGCTGTTTCCTCCTTTACAGATTCCATGTGGTAGCATCAAAGGGAAACCTGGACTGCTTGAACACCATCCTTGTTCATGGAGTGGATATCACGGCCACTGACGCTGCAGGTGGGCTTCCTCAGGGCTCCAGGGGCTGCTTGGAAATGTTCTCAGCTGGGTGGTAATTTGGGATAGAATTAAGCTGAACCACAGGGTGGATCCTCCTCCTTTCTACAGTGCGCAAAAAAAATTGGTTTTCTATGTGACTCGAAAACAAGAGAATTACAGAACTGACCTGGCCTGCTCCTTTCATGTGACAGTTTATTTGCAGTATTTTGAGGTTAAGTTCACTAATGAACTTGAATCCCTGGTTGCAGTTTCTCTGAAATAAGCAGACTATAACAAACAGTGAGGTGTATACAAAAGGGATGCCTTGGTTAGAGACAGAATGGGGGGCACTGACACAGAGGGACTGTTGTATCTAAAATGATGTGAATATTCACCAAAAATCCATTCAAAATAAACCCTGGATTGCCGTTGATCTGTTTTTAGGGAGAAACGCGTTGCATTTAGCTGCAAAGTATGGACATGCCTTGTGTTTGCAGAAGCTCTTGCAGGTACTGAAAAATCCAGCTTGTCTATTATTAGTGGGAGGGAAAAGGAGGTTTGAAATACACTGATTCAAAATTGGGATCTGCCTTTCTTCCGTGATTTCTTTTTAACCAATTAGATTCTTTTTTAAAAATAAGACAGTCATGGGGAAAAAAGCTTTTATCTTTCATTAATGAAACAATATTGAGGGTTGTCTTAGGTTTGTGTGATATTTGTTTTTGCTTCATTTATTCCTGGTCAGTTAATGCTCATTTGATTTTTTGTTTTTTTTAATTTTTAATGGGTTCTTTGAAACTTCTCTTTATTTGATGCATGTCTCCATGCAGATATAAGTGGCACAATTTTCTTTTTTTAACAGTACAATTGTCCCACGGAGAACGTGGATCTCCAGGGAAGAACTGCTCTTCATGATGCAGGTAAGGGGTTTTGCTTTTCTGGCAACTGTATAAGAAACTAAGATTTAATCAGTGGATTCACTTTCAGACGGGCAGAATTCTTCTCTTTTAGTTTTGGTGACTGTAGTAGGAGAGAGTGATGTATACTGTCATCAGTATACATCTTGTCCTCAGCAGTGAAGTTAACAGTCTTGGAGGCTGGAGGTCTGAGAGTCTCCTCTGATGCCTGTGCGTTTTCTAGTAAAATGTCCAGCAGAGTTTCAGAGCAGAGCTGTCAGTAGGATAAGATACCTTCACTCTGGGTTTTCTGCATCCTGCTTGTGCCACACAGTGTCTGGAGCAGGAGTGCTGGTTTCCTTCAGGCGCTTTGGGGGGCGGGAGGACCAAGGCTGCAGAGCCCTGCAGTGCTTTCACTTAGCTGGGTGAAGCTTTGTGGGCCAAACACACCTGAGGAGGAGGCTGGGCTGTTGTCAGCAGCGTGACCTGCTCTCTCTCTCTCTCTCTCTCTCTCTCCCCAAAGCCATGTCAGACTGCTCCTCCAGCATTCAGCTGCTGTGCGATCACGGCGCCGTGGTGAACTCCAAGGATGGCGTGAGTGCTGCTCTCACCCTGCTCCTGCACACGCCCCTGGGGGAGCCCCTCTGCTTTCTCTGCTTCCTCTCCCCTTTCCTCACGTCTTTCCCCTCCCTGCCTCTCTCCAGGATGGGAGGACACCGCTGGTGCTGGCCACCCAGATGTGTCGTCCCGCAGTCTGTCAGCTGCTGATAGACAGAGGAGCAGATGTCAATGCCAGGGACAAACAGAACAGGTAATGCACACAGAGCGTTGCTGGAAGGCCTGCTGGCACTGGAAGGGTGGAAAGCTGCCCCTTGGCTCTCAGGCTGCAGGATATATTTGGTGGAAAAGAACCTGGGATGTAGTTCACAAGTAGCCGTGCCAGTTCAACAATGCAGATAAACCTGGCCTTATTTTATTGCTTCTGGTTGCATCTAAAATAAATACACCTGGGCTTGTTCCTGCCAGCAGAGAGCCTGCAGTTGGCTGTTTCAAGAGTTTGGTGTCCAAAGCTGCATCTTGCACCCTTTGGGATCAGTATGCCAAATGACTCATGACAGAAGGGGGGCTTTGTCAAGACATGCTGAGTTCACCGGAGCTCTGAAGGGACCTCAAGGCCTTGAGGTGTTTATTTCTGGCTCAGGGGAGGGGGTTTCCCTTTGTAGCTGCTGTTCCTGCCAGTTATTCCTTGGAGGTCTCCTGCCTGGTGGTGGAGGGATGTAGGTGCCATGGGACAAAGCCTGGCTGCTCCCATGGCACGTCCTGCAGTTGGGAAGTGTTTGGGAAGCGTTGCCAGGGCTCCCAGGTGCTCCCCTCTCCAGACTTGGTCTAAACTCCTCGCCTTGTGTTTGTTGTTGTGTCTGTTGAGGTTTGTATCTAATAGAGAAAACCAAAGTTTTCAAAACACTGGGAGACTCTCAAAGGCGGCACGTTTGTGCTGGTCCCATGAAATTACTGTTATTATAGTGGGTTTGTTTGCTTTTTAACAAATATTTAAACGTTGACTAAATGACTTTTTAAAGCTGTTTCCTCTCTGGACAGAGGGAAGGTGCCTGGGGCTGCAGTTTCTGGGATTAGACATGAAAGTACGAGGGACTGTGTGTGTAGGAGCTGCTCCCTCCAGGAGGGCTCCCCAGAGCTCACCCCCCTCTCTCTCCACGCCAGGACTGCCCTGATGCTGGGCTGTGAGTACGGCTGCAGGGATGCCGTGGAGGTTTTGCTCAGGAATGGTGCGGATGTGAGTTTGACTGATGGCCTTGGGCATGACTGTGCTTACTATGCCAGAATTGGGGACAATATTGACATTTTGGCTTTAATAAAAGCTGCCCTTGAGGACTCCGGCAAAGGTAGGAGGAACCTGGTTGTACCACTGTGCTCTTTGGGTAGAACTGTGTGTCCCCGCTGCCCCACTGATAAACGGCCTCTTTGGGAGGGGAAAGAAAGGTTCTGGGGTTGTGTTTGCTTTTAGTAAAGCTTTTAAGGTGAATGCAGGCTCTGACGCCTCCAGGGGTTAACGTTGCTGAGCCTGGCGTTGCAGGGTTGATCACTTGAGTTTTTAGCCTTATTTACAGAAATACTTCGCTCCTGTGAATGTTTCCATGTTTGATTCAGGGGAGGGTGGGTGGTGAATTGTTTTTTTGCAATGTCCTCCCAGTATGGAAGGTGGACAGAGCGAGCTGAGTGTGTTGCATTGTTGCATGGATCTGAATGAAATGCGTTCTGTAACCTCCTATTTGTGTGGCCCTTTTTTAGGAAGGGACAGCATGAAGAAAGGGCAGGCTGAGCAAAAGGTGAGTATCTGGTTGGGATTGTGCTGTGACACAGAACTACTCAGTATTTTATGATTCTAAACTTCATCTGTAGCTGGGATCAGATGGCGCGGCTGGTTC
The DNA here is from genome assembly GCF_003031625.1 of Empidonax traillii. Lineage (NCBI taxonomy): Eukaryota > Metazoa > Chordata > Aves > Passeriformes > Tyrannidae > Empidonax > Empidonax traillii. Next base: position 220,415 of record NW_020956069.1, read on the forward strand.
TGTGTGAAAAATATTCCCTGATGTGCATATTCAGGATTAGAGTTTTGACAAGCCTCCCATTTGTGTGGGGATGAGATCATGGGTGACCTCTTGTTGCGAGGCAAGCTGTCAAAATGGGAATGTTGTAGGAAGGGGGGTGGGAGCAGCGTGTTATCCCCAGAAAAGGGTGTCTGCAGGACACAGCAGGAGTACAAATCCCTGTTTTACTGCTGTATTTACAGATTAGCAGCATGTCACAGAAGTGGAGTCGGGGGTTTGTGCAGGAGGAGGTGAATGTCAAACTCTATCAGAAGGAGCACAATGCTCAGGTAAGAGGAGGATTCCCGTGATTTGGGTGTTCCCACGTGGATGATGAAGCAGATGAACTACAGAAAGATGAGCTTGCAAAGGAAGCACTAATGATTCCATTAAGGAAGGTCATATATTGCTGTTTGCTTAAAACTTAATTGCCTGACTGTGGAATGTGCAATTATGCAGATAAGCTGTAAACTTCTTTCAGGAAAAATACTTTCTTGTGTAATAAGTAGTTGCAAGTCTCCATAACCTTTCCTACCTCTCAACCTTCTGTCTCTGCAGTAACACCTGAGTCACAAACCAGGAAGATTTATTTTTTCAGCACTCTCAAGAGATGTATGTTTGTGTCATACTCAAAGTAAATCTGTGTCACAATTCTACTAACCAGCATTAATTTCCCATCTCGTTCCCATGTCATTACAGTTTTCAGAAAGGTAAACAACACTTTTAATCTGTGGGGAACAGAGCCCTGAAAAACGGAGGCCTTCATTCTGAAATGCTTTGTAATGCAAGGATAAAGATCTCTGTTCTCTGGTGGGGGCCAGAGCAGTTCCACAGTTAAGGCAGCGATTTCAGGCAAGAGTTGAAGGTGCTTTGTGTCAGCATGTGAGCACTGCCTGCCTGACTGAGGCACAGGGACCCATCACTGTGTTGGATTTGGATGTCACTGGGGTGGCTCTGGTGGCTGCTGGAACAGTTTCACACTGAAAGGCTTGCACCTTTGGCTGCAGGGGTCGGTGCCAGGAGCTGGTCTAACAGGAGTTATTGTTATGTGTTAACAGACACAGATAAGCAGCTCTTGAGGGCTGTCAGCACTGGGGGTGATCCCACTCTGCTTGTCCTTCCACAACCCCTGTGTGCACCGACAGGAATGAGCTGTCTGGAGCTCAGGGGCCTGAAGGCTCAGGGGCTTGTGCTTGTGTAAACCTCCAGAACACTCCTGACCTGGCCAAGGGCCACAGAATCATCAGGGGACTCCTTAGGCAAGGCTTGGAGTCTTCAGTGGCTCTTAAAACTGCTGGTTCAGATTCATTGCCTTTCCCAAGGTGTGTGTGTGTGGTCTGATGGTCTGTCTGTATTTATTAATCTCATATTTCACTTTTAAGGACTTGGAGCTGGAAAACCAAGACTTGAAAGATCGGATGAGAGAAGCGCAGGAGGAGCAAAGGATGTTGCTGGACAGAATCAGTGGGCTACAAATGCAGCTGAATGAGGTAAACCAGGCCTTGGAATAACCTGACTTGAAAGCTGGGATAACCCCCTGATGCTGACAGTAGGAGCAGAAAGAAAAGCATGTGGAATTAGGACGAGGTCTTCAGTTGTGTCACTCATTTTTTTTTTAAATCTTGTTCTAAAAAAAAAAAAATCCTTCTCCTTAGAGCTAAGCATGACCAGCAGAAAGAAAATAAAAGCAGGGTTGTTTTTTTTTTTATTTGTGGAGGCTCATGTTTGTTTCTTTACTGAATTTTGTAGAGGTACATTTATACTGCTCTTCCTACATGCAGCACGTGGATAGAAAGAATATTTCTTCTTGGAATCACTGGCTTGTCTGAGCCTCTCTCTTCAACATTACCTTTATAAACCAAACTTCTCCTGAAGTTGTACTTTTCTGCCTCAGCAGTGTCTGATTTAGATAGGTGAGGAATGTTCCAGTTTCTAGGGACAGTGCTCTGTCAGACATCCTAACTCCTGTTTAACCTCTGGCAGGGGAGATAAGGCTGGATGGGGAGCATTAGGAACTGGGGTAGGTTTCTCAGCTGTTGAACTGTGTACAAGCCCCTTAAACATCATTGAAAAAATTATTGGGGGGGGGGGGGGGAATTTTTTTTTTTTTTTGTTATTTTTGCAGGAGCAAATGTTTGCAGATGATCTTGAGAATGAGGTACGATATGTCACCCGCAAGTGTAACAGGACTGGGAAATAGGGGAAGCAACTCCCTCGTTTCAGTAATGTATTTAAAACTGTAGAGGAAATAAAAGCTGCCTAAAAATGGTAAATGAAGTATCTGCTGCTCTGTGTCAGTTTGTACAGCTGCACAGCATTTCTAGTACTACAGGTAATATGTGTAATTCCTGTGGCACCTTTAAAGCAAACTTAATATTATAATTATCTCTAGTGACTTTCAGTAATGCAAGACTAATAAATATGAATCAATTAAACAACAGCAGATTATGTCGGTGCATATTCTTGACTCATTCTTCAAGACTCCTCTTGTAGAGAAGCAGTCTTGTGGAAGAACTTCAACGTAAAACTTTAGGGGTTCTTTCAGTGCTGACCTTGGCTGAAGTTCTCCCTAAACTCTTTAAAAAGTCGCTTGAGATGTTGTAAATCTGTCCCTTCCTGTGGCTTTGGCTACTTTGGCACTTCTTTCTCTTTCAGAAGGATGAGTTGAAGAAAATCCTCGCTACCAAGGAGAAGCAGCAGGAGGAAAGCTTGAGGACTATTGAGGCTCTCAGGGCTAAACTCAAATACTATGAAGTACGTTCATTGATTTGAAACGTGATAGAGCAATTGGTATTTACAGCAGTAAATACTTGAACGCTTTAAATTGTCGAAAGTTTTAAGTGGTTATCTCCTCGTAAGACCTTTCCCTGCCCTTTAATGACTAGTTTAACATACACCAAAAGTTTAAACCAAATTTTCAGCTTCGTTTTGTGTTTCTTGCTGTTTGATTCTAGGGGGACTCTGCGGGGTCTGGAGGTAACTTTGGAAACAGTGAGTATGGTAAATTCTTAAAGCTTGCCATGCCTGGTGCAGTGTTAGAATACACAGACAAAAAGGGGTTGTTTTTTTTTGTCATCTCTTCATATTAAATCCAGCCAAGCATCGTGTCCCCCCGAGCCCCGGGGGCAGAGTCAGCTGGACACGGGTGTGCCCGTGGGTGGGTGCCAGGGCACTGCCATCAGTCTCACCTACAGTGGCTGGCCTTGTGAAATGTGAACTGTGACTCTGCTGCATCTTCTAAGAACGTGAAAAACAAGCTGAGCAAGATCCCTGCTCCCTGTGGAGCTCCCCTTTGCATCCCTCATGCCCAACACAATGCTCCTGTCTGGCTCAGCACCAGGAAACCAGGCAGGGGCAAGGCTCGAGCGGAGCAGGGTTTGACTTCCAATCACAAGACCTCAGTTCACACCTCTGTCGGAAATAATTCCATTTCCACAGACTGGAGTCTTTTGCATCCAGCCTGGTCACAGACCTTGCCTTGCACTTGTGTAACTAAATGGCTCATGACAGACTAAATAACATTCTGAGAGCTGTTTGGCTGCCTGTCAGGAGGAATCATTTCTCTGGAGTGCAAGGAGATGCTTTTCCCTGCTGTGCTCATGTGCAGACCTGCAGCTGGGGTGAGGTGGCTTCCAGGACACTTCTGCAGAACAATTTACCCAGCCTGGCACAGCTGTAATTTTCCCAAGGTTTTCTTTTCCTTAGGAGGGCTTTGTCCAGACTTTTTATGTGACTCAATCAAGGAGGGATTGTTTTAATACCAAGTACCTAAACACCAACCTTCAGTCTAGCATGGCCCCATTGGACAGACTGAAATTAGGAAGGAAAATCGTAGTTCTCGCGATTGTGTTTTTAACCAGAACCTGAATGCCATTTGCTTTGAAAATCTAGGAAAGGAAGATTCAGTAGTTAAACAAGGCCAAGCGTTCGCTGTGGAATCACAGGTAAGAAACATTTTACCAGTGGAGAGAATTCTAAGATAGTAATGCTGGGAAAGCTGAGTGTCCTCATAAATGCATGTTTGTTGAGCATTGCTTCTGAACACAAAACCTTGAGGCATCCTTGCTTTTCCGTGTTTATTTTTAACTCCTGGCTCCCTCTAGAGTCCTGTCCGTGACAGGGCTTTTAAATACCGGGAAATCTGAGTGCTGAAGGGTCTGTAAGGAGCTCTCTTAAACCTGCATCAGCTGTCGTAGGGTAGAGTTGGGGTTCCACCTCCATGATTTTTTTCTGCTTTAAATTTGGGTGATATTCAGGAGATTTCTTTTTTCCTGCCAGCTATGTGGTCGTTTTCTGACAATTCTGTTTGGTACCTGTCAACCTTCTAAAGCAACAATTCCAGTGTAAACAAGGCCTGTCAGACCCTTGGGGGTGGAACGAGATGGTCTTTAAGGTCCTTCCCAACCCAAGCCCCTGTAGAATTCCACATGACTGTATTCCTCAGTCCTTTCAGCGAGAGGGTTCTGTTAACCATGGCATACTCTGCTCTGATTCCTTATAAAATTATTTTCACCTGCTTCAGGGATGGGGGGGAATCTCTTAATAAATCAAATTTGTTCAGGCAGATGAGTGATTAAATATGAATAGCATAACAAGGGGAATGGAATAGACCTGCACTTTAATGTCACTGGGGTCTGATGAGTTTAGATTTAGGTTTAGATGGGATATTGGGAAGGAATTCCTCCCTGGGAGGGTGGGCAGGCCCTGGCACAGGTTGCCCAGAGAAGCTGTGGCTGCCCCTGGATCCCTGGGAGTGTCCCAGGCCAGGCTGGACGGGGCTTGGAGCAGCCTGGGAGAGTGGTGGGATGAGATGGGCTTTAATGTCCCTTCCAGCCCAGACTTTTCTGGGGTCCTGTGATTGGGAAACAATAATGTAGAGCTACATTCAAGATTTTTACTCTTAGAAGCTGAAATGCCTGTTCTTTAATATGGGCAAGAATAACTTCGGGCAATTTTAAGGGAAAGGGAAATCTCTTGTACAGGTTCAGATCAACAGGGATTTAAGACAGTTCTGTGTGTGACAATTCACATATTAAAATGTGATAATAAACAGTAAACACATGAAAATGACTCTTCAGACTTGTAAACACACGTTTTTTGTGCCGATTTCCCCCCAGTCCAGGTCCATGCTGAGGCCCCTGGAGCTGTCCCTGCCTACCCAATCATCCAGTTCAGAGAAGGAAACCTTGAAGAAAGAACTTGACAACCTGAGGAGCTGCTTTGGGGCAGCCAAGGAAGAAATCAGCAAACTGCAGAGGGAGCTGTCCCTCAAGGCATCCGAATGTAAAGCTTTGGCGTCAGAGTGCGAGAGGACCAAGGTGGAATCTGATGGGCAGATAAAACAGCTGGAAGATGCTTTAAAAGACGTTCAGAAAAGGATGTTTGACTCCGAGGGCAAAGTTAAGCAGATGCAGACCCACTTCCTGGCCCTGAAGGACCACCTGACGAACGAAGTGGCTTCGGGGAGCACCAAGGTGGCCGAGGAGCTCAAGGAGCAGCTGAAGGAAATGAAAACCAAGTATGAGGGGGCCTCTGCTGAAGTGGGGAAGCTGAGGAACCAGATCAAGCAGAACGAATTGCTGGTGGAAGAATTCAAGAGGGATGAAGGAAGGCTGGTGGAGGAAAACAAGAGGTTGCAGAAGGAACTTGCCACGTTGGAGATGGAGCGAGATAAAAGGGGAAGGAACGTCACGGAGTTGGAAGGGCAGCTCAAAGAAACGGCAGCCAAGCTGGCCCAGTCTGTGCCCGCAGAGAGGTTTGAGAGCATGAAGAGTTTGTTGACAGGCGAGGTCAGTGAGAAAGCGAGGAAGTTATCAGAGGTGGAAGGAGAGCGGGAGAAACTGCAGGCAGAGGTTGTGCTTTTAAAGAGGGAGTGTGAGAGCCAGAAAGCTGCCCTGGCTCGGCACGTCAGGCCAGAGGAGCACGAGCAGGTGAGGAGCGGGCTGGAGCACCGCAACCAGGAACTGGGGAGGGCGATCGCCGAGGCGTCACAGAAGAACGAGGCTCTGCAGGAGGAACTTGAGAGATTGCAGGCTGATAACAAGGCGCTGAAGCAGCAAGTCCAAGTGCTAAAAACTGAAATGAAAAGCCAGAACGTGCCTTTAAAAATTCACGAGGAACTGAAGAAAACAAATGATCAGGCTGTGGGGGACCTGACCAAAAAGCTGTTTGAAATAACCAAGAAGTACAACGAAAGCAAAGCAGAAGCTGAAAAGCTGCTGGCGGAGAAGAACAACTTAAGTGAGAGCATTGGCCGCTTCCAGGCTGTGTATGTGTCTCCAGAGCAGCACAAGAAAGAAGTGGAAGCTTTAAAATCTAATGGGATTGAGCTTGAAAAGCAGCTTGTTGAGCTTCAGAAAAAGTACGATGATGAACAGGCAAAAGTGTGCAAACTGGTGTCGGAGAACACGGTCATAAGGGAGACCCTGAGGGACCAGTACGTGCTGGCCACGACACACGAGGAGGTGAAATCGGTCCTGAACAACACCCTGGAAAAGACCAACGGGGAGCTGTCAGACCTGAAGGGCAAAATTGGGGAGATAAAGCACGAATTCCTGAAGGTGAACGAGGAAAACGGAGCTCTGAAAAGCAAGGTGAAACTCTTACAGAATCAGTTAAAAACCGAGTATATAAGTTTAAAAGATCACGAAAGCACAGTAAGCGCTTTAAATAAAAGTGTGCAGGAACTGCAGGAGAACAATGCTGCGGTTAGGGCTGAGTATCAGAGGGGGCAGGAGGAAATTTCACAGTTGCACGCAGAAATTGAGGCCCAAAAGAAGGAGCTGGACACAATTCAGGAGTGCATAAAGTCAAAATACGCCCCGGTCGCCTCCTTTGAGGACAGAGAGCAGAGCTTTGAAGCCACAGTGAAGGAATTAAGAGCCCAGTTGCAGGAACAGGAGCAGAAGTGCAGGGAAAGCGAGGAGGAAACCAAGAGGTTCAAAGAGGAGAACGAAAAGCTCAGAAATGGCTTTTTGTCCATCCAGAAGGACTTGCAGCAGAATTACATCCTGGCTGAGAAATCCCACGAGATGGAGAAGGTGTTTGCGAGCAGGATGGAGGAGCTGAACGGGCAGCTGAGGGGGCTGGTGCGGAGGTACACGGGGCAGGAGGAGGAAGGGGGAGAGCTGCAGGACAGGGCCAGGGAGCCCAGGGCTCTGCACCTCCCAGGAGAACACATGGAGGCCTTGGAGGAGGCTCTGGGTCACACCGTGGAGGACCTGAAGGAAGCCCTCAGGAGTAAGAAGGAATGTTACGAGCAGGAAGCACTGAAAGTAGGAGAGCTGCAGCGGGAACTGTCAGCTCTGAAGGAGTCCTCGATACCTCTGGAGGAGCATACACAGCTGAAGGAAACGCTGGAGCGAGAAATCGCGGCAATCAAAGCCAGCTTGAAAGAAAAGGAGGGGGAAAGCCAAGCGAAGAGCGAGGAGATGTTGAAGCTGCAGGCTGAGCTCCAGCTGAGTCAACAGGCCTTGACGGAGCTGGGGAGCAGGGAAGTGATTGACGTGGCAGAATACACCTCCATGAAGAGCACTCTGGAGGCCCAGATCAGCAGCATAGCTGAGAATCTGTCCAGCATGAGTAAGAAGTACGAGGAGGCGTGTGAGGAGGCTCTGCAGGCGAGGAGGAGCGAGCTGTCCCTGAAGGATGAGAAGGAGCTGCTCCAGCTGCGGAGCTGCAGCATCGAGCAGGAAATCAAAGACCAGAAGGAAAGGTGTGATAAATCATTGACAACCATTATTGACTTGCAGAAGAGAATCCAGGAGTCTGCAAAGCAGGTGGAAGCCAAGGATAACAAGGTGGGATGTGGCAGTTAACGCGCCTGGTGTTCTCGGTTCAGCAGGGAGGAATCAGGCTGCAAATGCAGCTCCTGAGGTGTTCAAGCACGACCTTGTGCTGAGCATCAGGTCCCCAGGACTGGCCCAAATCAGATGAAGTCCTGGTTTTGCATTATACTAAGGTTTTTTTAATCCCTCATGTATTTTGGACATCATGTGTAGTATTTAAATTCTATTTGGGGGTATCAGGTTGTTCTTCCATTGGAGCTGTGTTTGTTGGGCATCTCTGGCTCGCCCTCTGATGGTTCACTGTTCTCTTTAGAAGTTAGACCTAGAATATCTTTAGCTACTTCCTTTTTTGGACCCCTCCAGGGCCCATACCTGACACATCTCAGTGCCAGGAAGCACAGTGTGACCCAGCATGTCACAAAAATAAAGTCCTTTGTTGCAGTGAAGTCCCTTAGCAAGCTGGGACAAAGGCCCTTCAATGCTTGCTGGCCTTCATCAGACTACCAAGAACACTGAAGAACATTAGTTTTTGGTGAGACATCCTTAGATGAAGTGTTTTTTGTGCTCTTTTCAAAGATAACGGAGCTGCTCAACGACGTCGAGCGGTTAAAACAAGCCCTCAACGGGCTGTCCCAGCTCACCTACACCGGGATCCCCTCCAAGAGGCAGAACCAGCAGGTGGAAGTGCTCCAGAACCAAGTGAAAACACTCCAGCAGCAGCTGGCTGTAAGTACTCACCCTAAGGTGTTGTCTGATGTGCAGCAGCACTGCTGGATTCCTTGGACAAACAGGGAAACGTGGCCGTGGCCACCGGAGCAGGGGGTGGCTGCAGGCTCAGGCTTCCCAAGTACAGGACTGATTGGTTTGGGTTTTGGTGGGTTTTATTTTTCATTTCCCTGAGTTCTTGCCTCTCTCTAAATTTTTCTGCTTTCTTCTGCATTTTGAGTCGCAGCATGTGGGAGCTCTTCCAGATGAAAAGGACTCAGACAATTCAGGGAGAATTTGTGCTCAGAGAGGGAATTTGTGCCTGCGTGGCACTCTGCTCTGGTTCACACCAAGACCGTTTCTGAGTGCAAGCTCAGTTTTAACACTTCCTTGCAGAAACCCAACCATATGTATTTTTTTTCTCGCTTTGAAAGAGTGAGATGGGCCTTTCTTAATGGATTTTACTCGTGTTCCCTTGGCTGCAGACCCTGAAGTGTTGCTTGCCGTGGAGTGCCACCGGTGAGGGGGAGCACGTCCTGCTGAGTGCTGGGATTTGGTGCACACTCAGGATTTTTGGCCCCTGTGACTACAGTAGAGCTCATAATTAAAGCTCAGAGTTAGTTATCCTACTTCTGTACAGGTGTACAAACACATCTTTAATGCTGTTTGCGGGGTTGGCCCTTATATGGCAAGGAGTTCTTAAATTGGGTGGTTTTAGACAAATAGCTGATGCTGGTGATGAAACAACTGTGCAGGGCCAGGGGTTGGACTTTGATGGTCCCAGTGGTTCCCTTCCAACCTGGGATATTCTGTGATTCTGTGATCTCAGCCCCCTGGCTGGCTCTGGCAGCCTTTCAGCAAGATTGCTTTGCTGCAAGTGAGAAATAACAAAGAAAAAAAAAAATGAAGCAGAGAGTTTTTTCTTGGTTAATGGAGGGGATATCACTTTAACTTTGTAATTCAGCTTTGGCTGGCCTGTCAGTGCACAAACCCGAGTGCCCAGAGTTGGAAATGGGCAAGAGCAGATGTTAAATGCCTGATTTCACCTCTCCCTGTCCTCCCCAGGATGCCAAAAGGCAGCACCAGGAGGTGGTTTCGGTGTATCGGACGCACCTTCTCAGTGCTGTGCAGGTAGGACTGTCCATGGCCGGTGCTCTGCTCTGCTCCCTCGGTGGGGGAGCTCCCTGGGCCGTGTTTCTGGTGCTGACCAAGTGTTTGCCTCTGCAGGGTCACATGGATGAGGATGTCCAGGCTGCCTTGCTCCAGATCATCCGGATGAGGCAGGGGCTGGTCTGCTGACCTGCTGTGTCCTGTGGGAGTGCTGTGGTTGTGGGAGGGAGAACCTTCACGAGACTTGTACAGTGGTGGTGATGTAGCTGCAGTTAGAACCTCCAAATATGAAACAACTTACAAAGCTCGAGCATTTTCTCCTTGTAGAACACTAAAACAGGGCTCCATTTCAGGCCTGACACCTCTTTCACTGCTGAATGAAAGGTGTGGAACACCTTTTAAAAAGTGGTGTCAAACTGACTGTCAGAATGATGACATAGTAGATGAATTATTTTAATGTCTGATTGACCCTTACTAAAGCAAGGCCTATACCCAGAGCCTCCAGTTCATCCTCTGACTTGAACTCTCGTGGTGTGGTTAAAAATAAACTGTTCACAGGAGTGTGGCTGAGTATTGGGGCTGTATCTCCTTTAATGATTAAGAGAAAGTGGCTAATTGGTGACATTAGCTGACCAGGGTGTGCTGTGACACAAAGTCAGCTGCAGAGGTGGATAAAAGGTATTTAGGTGTTTGTTGTAACTTGGCTGGCCAAGTTACAGCCTTTATTTAATATATAAGCTTAAGATTTTAGTGCCTTTGCTTTTTACAAGACTTAAAAATCAGGTTTTCCATCAGCACGCTAACACTCCCCTTCCCCCCTCCCCCCAGATCTTTCCTGAATGCTGTAATACTGATTGCTGCAGGCTGGAAGAGTGGAACTGGAGTGTCCTGGCTTGTGGGACATTGTTGATTCCAGTGCCACAGTCCTGCTGCTGGATAATTTCATTCTTCATTAGGCCTGGGGGGTGTAGACTGAGCAGCTCATTAAGCTGCACAGCAGTTCAGGTATTGGATTTTCAAACGCCAGCTCCTGGAATTTTAAGGTGTAAATTATGTGCTATGATCTTATTTATGGGGGAAGATGCCAATAGTGAGGATTAATGAAAGGAGAATTTTTAATTGCTCGGAATCCACCCATTAAACAAAGCTTCATTTTTAACTGAAGGTGGTGCTTCCACAAGGAAGTTTAATGAGAGAAAACATGAAATTTGGGACTGTTTGAAGGAGGTAATTGAAAAAATGAGCCTGGTAATGAATGGGGCTGTTTTAATTGAGCAGTGTCTGTGCTGACCTCAGCCTACCTGGTTAAAGCATCTGCTGATAACTGCCCAGTGGGAATGTGGCATCCTGAGGCACAGAAGACACTTCCTCCCCCATGGTCCTCAAAAGCAAGGACTGAGGTCAGAGTGCAGAGTTCTCTGCTTGGTTTTAACTGGGCTCCCCAGCCAGCTGCACCTCCCTTTTTTTTACAGTAGTATTATGTTTCTTCCCTTTTTTATCCCCTTCGGGGCAGAGTCTTGTAGAATTGAAGAGGCAACTGCCACGTGGAGGCTCCAGGCAGTGAGGGGATGTGCAGGGCAGTTTTTATTCTAGAAATACACTTAATATATTTGCTAAGTACGTGTCTGTAGTTGAACAGATCTGCTGCTGCTTTCCTTTAATTTCTTAGAGGACTATTACAGAAAACATCTCAGTATACAGATGTTACTTTTTAGCCAAACTCTTGTATGATTGCATTACTTGAAACTTTTTGGAGAGGATTTGTTTTGTTACACTAACTCTGGCCTATTTTGATATTGTATGGTTCCTTAGCCGGGGGTTCTAGGGAAGTTTTTCTAAATCTCTCCCGTTTTACATCACCAATAAATTGTTTTCTTCTTTTTTTCTTGGTATTGTAGTGGTCAATTCTATTAAAGGTAAAGAAATACAAGTTGTTTGGCAAAGTATTGTGGGTATGGAGGGTGTTGAACTGGCCTGGATGATCTCAAATACCAGGTAACACCCTTGGGGTTTAAATTCTGTTGGGGTTATTGTGCTTTTCTGTCTGTTTTCAGAGTGAGTTTGGTAAAATTTTGGTGACATAGGTCGAGACCCAGAACTTCTACAAGTTAATTCTTGAGGGTAAATCCACTCTGGTCACTTTTACACCAGACAGGGCAAGTTGTGTGTCAGTTGTTAGAGTTAGGGGTGAGCCAGAGAGGTTCTGTTGCTGCTTTTAGTGAAAAAATATTCACTTAACTTACCCTGCTGCTGGTTCCATGCTGAGGCATCTCTGCAAATAATTTCTTGGCACCTCCAGAGTCCGTTCACTTGGTGTGAGCTGAAGGGGAAGGGCTGTAACTTCACCACCAGCTGAATTCAGTTTTGGGATATTTGCATTATCCCATCCATTATCTCTTCCCAACTAGGAAGAAAGTCCTACTTTAGAAATAAATGCAAGCTAAAGTGTCACAGAAATGAGAAACTAAAGGTGAATTTCCTTGGGAATGCTGCAGTTCCGTATTTCGGGTGACACCTGGCGGCTCAGACCCTTTTGTTCCCTCGGTGTGGGTGATGCTGGAAAATCAGCAAGAAGAGAGCAAACTTTTGGGGTTTAATAGGTGTGGGTTGTCTAAATCCTGTACAAGGGGAAGTGGCAGGGGTGATGCCATGGCAGGGGTGATGCCATGGCAGGGATGATGCCATGGCAGGGGTGATGCCGTGGCAGGGATGACCCACGTGTCTGGAAGACTCACCCAGGAGGTGTCCCCTCCATTTCCATGGACACCAGTGCTGAGGAAGGAAAGGAAGAAAGGAGAGGGGCAGCAAAATGTCAGATCTTCGTGGAATGCACCTGAGAGGCCTCCCAGGGTGTTTGGGGTCTGTCCCATGGAACAGCAGTGCAGCATTACCGAGGTAATGGGGCTTAGAACTGATTGCTGGCACAGCGTTCTGTTGTGTAACAGCACTTTTTAAAGGGAATTTTGACTTCCTTTTTTTTTGTTTTGGGTAGCTGACTTGGAAGTGTCTCTGAGTGTGGAAAGTTGGAGTTTACTGCTTTTGTCATCTCGTGCTTGTGTTGCTCTGCCAACGCAGAAAATTACCTTGGAATAGAAAAAGCACGCTTGTAATTGCCCCAGCCATTAGATCAGATGGGTTTTACGTGAAGTGAAAAAGATGTTGAGCATTTAAGGGCCATTAAACTGTGCAGGTTTTTATTGGTGGGCTCACAGCCCTCAAAGCAGCACGATGCTGAGAGGAATATTTATTTTTACATTTGCAGAGCAGGGGGAGGGGACACACTGTAAAGGAAAATGGGAGAGGAAAATACGCTGGTTTTCCACTTGGTGAACAGCTAGTTTTATTTCATAATAATTAGTTTTACACTTCATTAAGTGTTGGGGATTTTGCTTATATACTTTTAGAATACAGTGGGAAAGACTTCAAAAATTCTCAGCAGGGCATCAAGTTGGAGTTTTATAATCTAAGGGGGAGTTTCAGAGTAAGGTGGGATCTTTCTAAGGAGGATCAGGAGTGGGATAAGAATTATTTGGGATGCAGAGACACTTCTATTTGGTGGAGTTTAGGTCTTGTGAGGTTTTGACTTCTGTAGCAATGGCCAAACTTAGAAATGGTGAGTAGAAAGGGAGTGAAGGTGTAGTGGGGTCTGGTCATGACAGACTTGGACGAGGGACTTGTTGTCTTCAGGCATCTCTGGGGGTTGAGAAACAGGAGTGTTTGTGCCTTGGGTTTTAAAATACTGTCTATAAACATCCCAGCTCTGAAGAAGGGAGAAATTTGCAAGTCCAACCTGCAAATTCCTCTGCAAGAAGCCGAGGAGGAACCTCTGAGGGAAGCAAGGATGGGAGGGGGGAAGTAGATGATTTCTTGTCAATGAGAAATTCACCAAGAAAAAGTAAGAATTTACAAAGTGTAGCTGATACTGCAAGACCTTTAAATGCTGGTTTTCCAGGAGCCAGGAATTCCAGGATGGACTGCAGCAGGGCCTGGATTTCCCAGTGGTGACATGCAGGTTGCCTTTGCCTGGAAGGGATGACCTTGTCTCCTCCGGGGAGTCCGGGGCTGTTGGCAGCTTGTTCTGAGCTGGAGCTCCACAGAGCTGTCAAATCCCCATAAAAGCAGATAAAAGACAGCTCTGTGTGTGCTCAGCTCTCCAGGCTGACACTCTCAAGCTGTTGGAGGTTTTATTTTGGAGGTGCTGTGCTGAAATCTTCCACACAGACACAGAGTGGGTGGGAGGCGCTCGGAAAACACGGGACCTTTGGTGTTCCTGCGTATTTCTGACAGGATATCGGGCAGAAATAGGATAACCCTGTTCCTGGTGTCTCCTGCAGCCCCAGGCAGTGAAGTCTCTCACATCCTACTCTTGCTAAAAGGTGAAAAAAAAAAAAAAAAAAAAAATCAGTGGGCATTTAAGTAGTGCCACACTGGGATAAGAGGGAGTTGTTTGGCAGAAACAAAACCTTCCAGGAGGTTAAGGAGAGGGAGAGCAGGGCCTGAAAAAAGGGTGACAGGATTCTCCTGGGTTTTCAGTGTCTCTTGGGGAGAGGGAGAGAGTCCAAAAATACATTAATTTGGGCAGCTTTGATGAATTCTGACAGTCTGCTGCTATTTTTCTCCTCTCCTGAATGAGGATATAAAAAGATCTGGGGAGGGTGGTGCCTGGAGAGGGCTCTGGAGATTCCCTGGGCTGTATCCACAGGGAAAAGGGCTGCTGGCCCATATGAAAGGGGGAATAATTTGCTACACTCTGTGGTGTCCAGAGATTCCCCAGAGAAGCTGTGGCTGCCCCTGGATCCCTGGGAGTGTCCAAGGCCAGGTTGGACGGGGCTTGGAGCAATCTGGGCTAGGGGAAGGTGTCCCTGCCCATGGCAGGGGGTGGGATGGGGTGGGCTTTAAGGTCCATTCCAGGGTTCCATGTAGAGCTTCACCAGCTCCAGATCACACAGGTCTGCCTTGTTCCCCTTTCCAGGTGCTCCCTCAGGCTCCAGCTGGGGCTGGCTGCAGCATTCCCTGTGCCCCCAGCTGGAACTGGGGCTTTCCAAGGTCAAAGTGGGATTATTTAAACCCACCAGCCCAGCCCCTGCCCCTCATCCCCCCCCAGCCTGGCTGGTGCTTTGTGGCCTCTGATGGAGCTTGTGATTTAGAAACTTGCCCGGTCACCTTTGCAGTATCTGCGATCCAATGGATGGAGAATCCAGGGACACATTTGGAAGTAAATTACGTGGAACAAATAAACCAATCTGTTTCTAAAGTGCTCCTGTGCCTTTGAAAACACCGACACTGACTGTCTGCTGGGGTGTTTAAGGGTATTTTTATTCATTCTAATTGCGTTGTTGCCTTTTTTTTTTTTTTTTTAATGTCAGTTGAACAAAACCCACTCCATGCTGTGGGGTCTGACGGGAGAGTCTGTTCTTGATCCCTCCTGGCTGCAATGGCAAGCAAGGAGAAGTCTCCTAAGAGCCACTTGGGGCAGTTGCCCCTTTGCTCCAAGTCCTGTCCAACCTGGCCCTGAGAAATTCCAGGGATCCAGGGGCAGCCACAGCTTCTCTGGGCAACCTGTGCCAGGGCCTGCCCACCCTCACAGCCGGGAATTCCTTCCCAATCTCCCATCTATCCCTGCCCTCTGGCAGTGGGAAGCCATTCCCTGTGTCCTGTCCCTCCATGCCTTGTCCCCAGTCCCTCTCCAGCTCTCCTGGAGCCCCTTTAGGCCCTGCCAGGGGCTCTCAGGTCTCCCTGGATCCTTCGTGTCCCTTGTCCCTGGCTCCTGTGCTGAGCAGAGCTCCCAGCCAGAGCTGTGTCCAGGTGTTGCTGGCCCTGGGATAGGGGTCCTGGGGTGATCAGCAGTGTACTGTTGGATCCCCCAGCAGTGCAGCTCTGCCCCCAGTGTGCTCCCATGCCGGAGCAGCTGGAACAGCTGGATCAGCCCGTTCCCAGCTCCCCGTGCCAGCTCTGGAGCAGAGCTGGGGCCTGCCCTGGCAGCACCTCGGCTGGGGCAGGGTGAGCACAGAGGTCACCTGCCCTGGCACTGAGCCTGCCAGGGCAAAGCTGACGTGCCTACACCTGTGGAATGTGTCTGAACCGGCTCAGGGAGTTTGTACTGGATCAGCACTGCTGGGCTACACTGGGAACGTGTTTCCACCCCGGGTCAGGCACCTCGGGGCTGGAAGGTGAGTGTCATCCAGCCAGTGTCATCCATCTCTGGCTGTTGAGTTGCAAGGCTGGTTTATTTCTGTTCTCAGAGATCTGGAGGTGACGTTTCTCCTGGGCAGGTTGGGGTTTGGCCACACGGTTATTTGGTGATTGTTGTCCCCATTCGTTCTGGGGCCTGGAGGGGCTGGGGAGAGAGGGGGGGAAGGTTGTAGGGATTTCTGGGCAAGATAAAGAACTAGAAAGGGCTAGACCTGGCCTAGCAAAGCTAAACCTCCTCTCCTTCAGCTTAAGGCTATTCCACCCCCTCCTGTCATTCCAGGCACCTGTGGACACATTGTGCACAAAGGTGGCACAAAAGGCATAGAAGTGATTTTATTTTAAAATCCTTTTTTTAAATCCCCAGAACACCTGGATCCCGGATCCTGCCTCGGAATCCGAGGAGCAGCAGCAGCAGCAGCTTGTCCCGTGCTCTCTGCCAGCACCACCCTCCCCACCCCCAGCAATAACGACGTCACGTTGTTCAACAAGCCACAGAAAACAATATTCTAACCCAGCCCTGCTCCCCCCCGTGCCCCTCCTGCCCCCGTGGTTTGTTGGTTCCCTCGGTAGCTTCCCATGCCATGTTCAGCCCTGATTGGAAACACCAGCCACGGCTTCATTACAAGCTCCGTGGCTTCCCCTGCACTTAACATACCGTACAAATTGTTTGCTCAACTCTGGCATCTTGCCTCCGAGGAATTTGTGTCATTTGAAGGTTTCAGTGAGCTATTTGAGCCCTCACAACTGTAAATAAGAGGCTGTTAGCTTCGGAGAGAGCTGCTGGCTGGCATTTCAAACCTCTCCGAGGGCTCGCACCGCCTTGGAATCCCTGTCACGCTCCTGGAACCGAGCGCCGCTAAAGAAACCCCAAAACCCTGCCCTGGGAAAACTCATTTATAGAAATAAGTGAAATGAATCGGCGTTTCCAGCCACATGTTCCTCATTTGGGTTTTATTGCTTTAACATGTCTCCCCTGGAACGCGTTCCCCGGGAGGCTCCCGGTGCCAGCTGCACACCTGGCTGGGGCTGGGGAGGACCAGGGCTGGCCTTTCATCTCCCCTGCTCTCTGCTGGGATTGGAACCACGGCTTGGCCCCACATCACACACGCGGGGAGTGAAAACCATCCTCGGAGCTGGTTCCTGGAGGAAGCCTTGCAGGGCTGTGTGTGTGTGTGTCGGGGGGGGGGGGGGGGGGGGGGGGGGGGGGGGGGGGGGGGGGGGGGGGGGGGGGGGGGGGGGGGGTGTTGGGGGTAGGGAATTTTTTTCCTTTTGGAGCTGTTGTATCAAGTTTTTATGTCCTGGCAGAGGCAGGAAACCATCGTGTACAATGTGGCAGCCAGAGCCCGCCGGCAGCCCGGCCAAGGGCTGTAAATCACGGCTTTAATTTCTTGCTTTATGGGTTCTTGTTGACTGCAGATCAATAGGAAAAAGGTGCACGGAGCCACCTCTTTTAATTAAAAGGCTGCTGTGATGAGGCTGCAGTGAGGGATGGGGAGGAGTGTGAAAAGGATGTGCCTGGAAGCAGCTGCTGGTTCCTGGCCTGGGGTGTTGGGTTCCTCTTCCCTGGGTTTGCTGCTCTGGTTTTCCAGAGGCCAAGTTCCTCGAGGAGAATCCGACCCTGTAGAATCAGAGAATCTCCTGAGCTGGGAGGGACTCACAAAGACCGTCCAGTCCAACCCCTGGCCCTGCAGTAACACCCCAGCAATCCCACCCTGTCCCTCAGAGTGTTGTCCAAACCCTCCTGGAGCTCTGGCAGCCTTGGGGCTGTGCCCACTGCCCTGGGGAGCCTGTTCAGTGCCAACCGCCCTCTGGCAGTGCAGCCAGAGCTGCCTGAACCTCCTCCTGCCTGCTCTGTGTTTGCATCCTCACATCCTGAGCCAGCAGACCTTGTTTTCCATGGAACAAAAAAAAAAAAAAAAAAAAAGCCAGTGTATTCCACTGGAATCTTATTTTAAAATAACTCAAATTCCATTTCACCCCAAACTCAGGACACTTCCCCAGATCAGCATTTTGCCTCTAACAGGTGCAGCAATATTTTTCTTTCTGAAGAATTTCCAGAGCAAATCTCGCATCTGCACCAAAGCTCATCTTTTCCTGCTCCTCACCCTCCGACACGGCCGTAATTAAATGCAGATCCCAAACCCCAAGCCCAGTTTGTGTCCCATAATTCTTGGGAGAACGACCCATCGCGTGATGCTTGTTTGAAGTCTTAGTTAACCTTTAATCGTTTGATGCCGAGTCTGGCTTTGATTTTGCTGCAGGGAGAAAAAAAAAAAAAAAAAAAAAAAAGGATATTTTGCAAAATCTTCAGGAAGGAAATGTGCCAATCCTGCGGCATCTCTCGTCGTGCTGGGAATGCTGGGCTTGGAATCTCTTTGGTGGCAAAGTCTGTGGAATGAAGGGTTTTTCCATTCCCATGCTCGGGTTCTTTCTCTTCTAAGGCTGGTGTCCAGCATCAGTGCTGCCACAGCTAATTAATGGATTAATTGACGTGTGGTGGAGACCCTGGATGAGCGGGATGGCTCGAGGTGGATCTCAGGCATGGAATTTCCTCAGCGCTGAGCTGTGCCGAGCAGATACCTGAGGAACCACTTCCAGGTGTTCAGAAGGGCAGAACTAGAAATGTTCAACCTTCAGCACATTCCAGGACAGACGCGGAGCCAAGAGCTCGGCAGCGCCCGCCCGTGTTTGTTGTTCCCGGTGGGAGGTGCTGGCTGGCTCGCACCGGGATCCCAGATAAGCAGCCCTCGCCGTGCCAAGGAGGCAGGGAAGAATTCCCCGCTCCCACCCGCAGCGTGGAACGGGAGCTGGAGCTGGACTGGGAGCTGGAGCTGGACTGGGAGCTGGAGCTGGACTGGGAGCTGGAGCTGGGCCTGGCGGCCGCTCAAGTGCCTGTGAAGGATCTGCCTCTGCCGGTGGGTTTGGAGCCGTGCCAGGAGCTGGGTTCCCCATTCCCCAGCTGCTCCCTGCGGGGGCAAGGAGGGCAGGGAGCCCCCCTGGATCCCACCAGACCCACCCCGCAGCAAACCGGCCCCTCTGAGCCTCTGAACTCCGCAGCCCCGTGCCGGCGGTTGCCTTTCACCACAATTCCCTCCCCAGAACCCTCCCAGCTGTTTCCTTCTCCGGAGAGGGAGAAACAAAACCCTCCGAGCTCGGGCCAAAAGCTGATCTCTGCAGTAAGTGGCTTGTCAGCAGGGGCTGCGACAGCCGCGGGTGTGAGTGAAGGGAAGGTGCTTCCCACGTGCTCCCACGTGCCTCCAGCTGGCGCTGGAAAGCTCATCCCTTCTCCCTGCAAGAGGCTGAGCCTGCATCTGCCCCCGAGCGGGTGAACCTGCCAGCCTGGGGGATCGTGGAGTGGGCTTGGGGACCCCTGGACCTGCTCAGATCCAGGTGTTGCCCGTGGGCTTGGCCATGGGGATGTGCAGCTGGGGGAAAGCTCCAAGAGGGGGGGGCTATATGGGCTTGTTCTCCCCAAAATGTTGTCTTCCTTCCTTTCTTCTACTTGGCCTTTCACTTGCAGCTTGGACCTGAGAACAGAGAGGGGTGTTGGGAGGGGGAAATCCCCTGCTGGGCTTGATTTGGGAATCGAGGCTCTGTCAGTGGGTACATTCCTCCCTCCTGGCGCTGACTGAACCTCCAGGGACATCTTTCAGCCCTGATTACAAACCTGTCGAGGGCAGGTTTTGGCCTGTGAACGCTCCTGCTGAACCCTGGTGAGTGTGTGTGTGTGTGTAGGAGCCCCACAGGTCACCTTAAGCCTTAAAAACCTTTCTTTTTACCCCACGCTGAGAGATCTGCTGGGGCCGTCCTGGTTCTCTGTCCCAGAGGACTGTGTGGGGGAAACTGGGAGAGAGAGAGAGCTCTCTGCTGACAGCCCCGAGCTGCCCTCTGCAGAGATGCTCTTACTGGTTCCCTTTGACTCCCTGAAGGAGCCCAGGGGGTTCGCACGGGAACAGGATAGACCATTCCTCGGGGATTGCTGGGCTGGGGGATCAGCCCGCTGCTCTGCTGGGATTAAACACGCGGTCTGAAGGTCCTTCTGCTTCCCATGCGTCCTTCGGCTCTTCCTTCGCGAGGGAATTGTGCTGCCGATGGCGCTGCCACCTCCAGATGGTGCCAGAGACAGGGACAAGAGCGCGGGATGTGCTGCGGAGCTGCTGCCCCAGCCCTGCTCCGGGGGAGCACAGGGAGAATCCGGAGGCACCGCTGCGAAACGAGCGGAAATTGAGGAGAAATCTGCGCTGAGAGTGTTCCAAAGTTCAGGGAAAGCTGTTACAAAACTGCTTTAGGTGGCTGAGGATATTACCTGGAGCAGGAGGAGCACGGAAAACAGCACTAAGATGTGGAAAATGTCCCCCACTTTATATGAAAATCCTTTCTATCTTCATCGTTGTGCGCTGTGTCTGTTCCAGCAGCAGGGAGGTCTCATCCTGGACCTTGTCCGTGGGGAGGGGGATGATGGATGCAATGGGAGCACCAAGGTTTGCTCTGCAGTGCCCTGTGAAGGGGAATATCTCAAGGAGCTGCACCTCCAGCATCTGTCTCAGGTGCCAGAGGCTTCATGTTAGACCCCTTATCCATCCTGTCTCTGTTTAGGTTGGACCAGATGGCCCCTCTGGTGGTCCCTTCCACCCTTAATCATTCCATGTTTCTGTGTTTTGGCTGCTCCATGAGCATCTCCCCTGGTTCTGAATGTCCTTGGAGACACTGTAAATAATCTCTCAATCTCAGCGTTCCACTCAGTTTAAAAATCCATAAGGACAGGCAGGCAGGCTGTTGAATTATTCTTTCATGGAGGAAACAAGGCTGTCTGGAGAGCAGCGGTGGATCTGCCATGGTTCACAGCTATCACAGGGCTGGAACACTTGATCTCTTCATTTCCAGAGATGTCACACTGACTGTTTGTTTTCCTGTTACAAGCAGTTGTGGCTGGTGAGAGAACTGGGGGTCAGCTACAGGTTCTGATAAAAGAAATCCCTGGTCCCTCCTGCTGCTTCCAGCACAAGCCTGGAGTAAGGGCTCTGTTCATACTGGAACCAGTGGACCTGCTCAGCTGAGCACAGTTAGGGAAGTGTTAACTGGAAGTTTAAATTGTAATTGTGGGGATATATTTGTCCATTCTGAAAGAGGTGAAGCCTCCTGCTGTGTCCCCCAATTCCAGGACCTGCTGATGAGCAGGAGCAGCATCTCTGGAGGCAGCGGGGACCAAGTGGCTGCTGCTCGTGGCACCGGTGGAACCCAACCAGCCTTTGTGGGCGTGCATTCCTCAGAGAAAACACCTTCCTGCCCCATAACATGTGTCCACATGCTGGTGGGGGGCCGTGTGAGAGGGATGGCAGAGACAGGGACTGACTCTTCTGTGCCTTTGCAGCAGCCAGTGGATGGGATTCATTTCCCGTGGCCCGTCCAGCTGGTTCCCCAGTGGGGCAGCTTGCAGGGATGGCTCTTCCCTTCTCGGGTTTGGGGTCTGTTTCTTCAGAGGTGATAACTTTACAGAGGAGACTAATGACCACATGTGGCTGGGGCACTGCTGGGAGCCCATCTGGACCTGCCCTGCCTCTCTGGGAACAGCTGGTGAGCAAAGGCAGCAGAGGGAGCTGCCCCAGCAGAAGTGGAGGAGGTTGACCCCTTTCCTCCCTGACAGGGCTGTTAGCTTTTTAGGATCAAAGCTTTTCACATTTGGTCCCTGTACTTGAAGGAGCTCAAGTGTTTCCAGTGCAGACATTAGTGATTCTGGCTCTGCTCCCTGCCACCAGCCCTGGCTCCGCTCTGCGAGCCTTCTCCTTGAAACTGGAGTTTACAAAAATAAAACCTAGATTAAAGCCAGTGCAGCTGCCCTGAGGTTTAAATCGATGCTGGTATGATGTGTTGCCAAAGAGAGAATTACTCAGGAGTGTGGATTAGAGCTGTTTGTCTCCAGGAAGACCTGGTCTTCAAAGCCAGGGAATTTTCCCAGCTCTAGCTGGTGCATCTCCAGACACGAGGCTCTGGTGCCCTGCTCCGTGGGCACCAGCCCGTCAGCTATCTCGTTTTTATCTCAGCTTCTTCATCTCCTTTCTTCTTCATCATCTCTTTTCTTCCTGTCTGGTTTGGTATTCTCCCATGCTCCTACTTTGGCTGGAATTTGCTGGCCAGGGCTGCCCTCCAGCTTTCCCCGTGCTGCCTCTCACCAGCTGTAAAAACTTCAAGGCTTTAAAAAATATTTTTCTTCCTGTTGGGAGAGAGGTTCCATTTTTTTATTTTTTTTTTGTTGTGTTTGCTTGTTTCTAAACAACCCACGCTCCTGCAGCACTGCTGAGGGTCCACATGCTCGGGGAAGGGTTAGAAACTCCAGGTTTTGGCCTCTGCTGGCTCTGAGCTCTCACAGGATCGTCTGTGCCGTGTGGCAGTGCCCCAGAGCAGCAGGACAGGGCTCCTGTGCCGGGGATGGAGGAGGGATCGGGAGGGCCAAGGGCTCGGGGTAGGGCTGAGTTCAGCGAAGCACTCGAGGGAAGATTTCCTTCCCCCCAGAGCCTGGCAGAACACTGTAAACAGCACTGGCCTCAGGGTGCCCGTGGTGAAGGCAGGTGATGCTGATCCCCCAGAGATCCCTGGATTCCTGTGCTGCGTGGAACCTGCTGTCCTGCTCTCCTTGTGCTGGCACTTGGGGCTCTGAGCTCACCTGGGGGGCTTCAGCTTTGGCCAGAGATGGGCCTGACGAGGTTGTGAGTCCTGACCCGGCTCCGAAGATCAGCTCTCTGTAATTACCAGATGGATACTCTGCCCGGAATGGGGATGGGATTGTTCAAGGAGCCATCTGAGCCTGTGCAGGGGGAGGCAGAGCAGGGAGGGTCACAGGACTTGGGGAAGTGATGTGAGAAAGTGACTCTGGCCAGGGTCACCTGTCCCCTGCCAGGCTTTGTCCTGTCACAGGTGTGATTCCAGACCTCGAGCTGGACCCCCTGCCACTGGGGTGGAACTGGAGCCACTGGGAAGAAGCTGAGATGTGTGTGATGGTCTGAGCTGGTCTGAGCTGACTGCAGGGGATGGTGGGGAGGAAGGTTCTGGGGAACACTCTGGAGTGTTTTTGGAAAGGGAATGATTGAGGCAGCGGTGGATGTTTTGATGGATTCAGGCTTTAGTTATTAATGTTCCATTTCTGGCTGGTTTGTCCATCTCCTTAACAAGGTCACGGCTGTAAAACAAAAATAGCATCCACGAGGGATCTCAACCTTCCCTATGAAACCTCCTAAAAAAAAAAAAAATTGCAGTCTGGATCTTTAAAAATGCAGCCTGGCAGAGGGGAAGGGTGAGCCACCAGATTCCCCCCCTGGATAGCAAATTTCTTCCAACAAATGAGGACCTGCTTCTTTATGTGTCGAGACCCCAGGATGGTTTAATTTCTGTGTCAGTGCTAATTGATTGGAAGCAACAGTTTTGCCAGACAAAGCTGTAAATTAGTTTCAAATGGGGGAACCAGGCCACCCACTGCCCAACTATCGTATTGCAGTAACAACATTAAACATGGAGCAAACCATAACCCAGGGAAGGAAAACCCAAGTGAAACCAGATTTCCACTCATTCCCTTTCCCCAGGAAAGTGGAACCAGATGGTTTGTGGCTTTGATAATAAGTGAGGCTGATTCTTTCAGATACAGCTTAGGCTGAGTATCACACAAAGGGATGGGCTGAGAAGCAAAACCTCACAGGCCAGAGCTGTGCCTCCCGAGACCATCGGCATGTACAGCCCTCCCAATGAAAACATTACAGGAGATTGTCTGCCTAATTGCAGCCGAGCCTCTCTTGCTGGGACGGCCCCTCTCATCGCTTCCCGCGAAATCCCAGCGCCACTCCCACCAGTTTCAGCCGCAGATGCAAATCCCTCCCTGCCTCCTCAGGGCAGCGCTGCCTGGAAATGGGCAGAGATGAGGGATGTTCCCCAGAGCCAGCTGGGGGATGCCTGGACCCTGCACCCACCTGTGCAGCCAGACTGTGGCACTGTCACAGGATCACGGGATGCTTTGGGTTGGAAAATCCCTCCCAGCCCATGGATCCCCCCTGTGCCCGATGCCCACCTTGTCCCCCAGCCCAGAGCACTGAGTGCCACAGCCAGTCCTTCCCTGGACACCTCCAGGGCTGGGCACTCCAAACCTCCCTGGGCAGCCCCTGCCAAGGCCTCACCACCCTTTCCAGGGTCTGTTGGGGTGAGGAGTCTGAGCAGCTCTGAGGTTGGCCCACAGCTCTGTGGTGGAGCTCGAGCTGACTCATTTCTCCACCAACTGGGAGCTCTGCTGCCTTGGAGCCATTTCCTGCATCACTTGCTGGCTCTGGGTCTGTGTCAACAGCCCCATGCACGTGACGGGCTGTGGGGTTTCAACCATGACTCTGAGCTCCAGTCAAAACTCATGAGTTCTGTGTTTGTTTGCTAAATGGGGAGCTTTGTCCGTCTTCTGCTCATATTGGCTGGCTGGAAACAACCAGCAGGTCCTTCTGGAGGACAGGTGGAGCTGAGCATCAGCCCAACAAAACCTTCATTTGACCCAGGTCTTGATATCAGGGAGGTAAAATTTCTTCTGGGTAAAGATGTCTTTTGGCTTTTTGTCCCTCAGGGAGCAGAAGGAAGAAACCCATGGTGAGGGGACTCTGTCCTGCCAAAGACAGCCCTGCCCACGCTGTGCTGCTGGCCTGGTCCATGTTTATGGTTGGACTTGATGACCTTAGAGGTATTTCCCAACCTTAGCCATTCTACGACTCTATTTCCTGCCCTAACAGGGACGCTCTGGCAGCAGCAAGTGCTGCAGAACACAAGGAAAGTCCCCAGAGGGACATCAACACATGAGACTTGGTTCCAAGTTCAATTATCCCCATATTCCTGTAGCATCTAATGCCCAGCTCCTGGGGCAGCACACTGGTGTGCTGGGGACGGGTGAACTCTGGTCTCTGCCCTGGAAAAGCTGATGGAAACTCCTTCTGACTTCCATGGAGTTCAGTTCTGGGCACAGAAAACTTCACCTCTGCTGGGAAATCCCCTCTTCTGCAGGCTGGTCTCTCCTCATGGCCCCTGGAATGCGGAAGGGGGGGCCGAGGGAAAAGCTTTCTGACTTTTCCCCTTATTTTTGGTTTTGAAATATTTACTTTTTTTCCAAGCCAAGCCTTCCCACAGCCGCCCTGGGGATTGGCTTGGCAGGAGGGGGTTTCCTCGTGCCGGAGAGGAGCAGGTACGTGGAACAAGGAGCTCCTGTGGCAGCTCCTGGCAGGCGACGGCTTCGGGGGAGCTGCCTGCGCCTCGTGCTCGGATGAGGGCTTTAAAAAACCATCAACAAGTAATTGCAATTTCCTCTTGGCCTTGTGGTGAGGCAGATCCGAGCTGTGAAACCGCTGGTGTTTGCCGTGAGGATACACAAAACAGACACCCCCAGCTCGCCCCAGCGAGCGCTGTGCAGTCACTCCGAGCTCTCTGTGGGCTGCTTCAGCCACAGATGCAGAGTCTGACATCCAAACACACAACAGAAGGTGGGTAGGAAGTGCTACACAGCCCTACATATGTGTGTGTGCTGCCTGTGGAGGGGGTTTCTTTCTCGTCTCCTCCCAGGCACGGAGAAGCGGAGTTGCAATCCGCGTGTTCCTGCGTGGATCTGCTGGGCTTTTGGCCGTGCTGAGGGACGGATGAGGCTGGGTGGAGGTTGGTTAGCCAGGCCCTCGAGGGGATGGAGGCAGTGCTGGTTGGTTCCTGCCCTCAGCTGTCCTCGTGCTACCCCCCAACCTTTGCTTTGGTCACACGTGGGGACAGAGGCAGGACATGGTCGGGCTCTGCTCCCAGGGAACAAGGGACAGGAGGAGAGGGAATGGCCTCCAGCTGTGCCAGGGTAAGGGCGGGTTGGATACTGGGACAATTCCTTCCTGGAATAGAAGAAACATCGGAACAGGTTGCCCAGGGCAGTGGTGGAGTCCCCATCCCTTCAGGGTTCTAAAAGCCATGTGGATGTGGCCCTTGGGGACATGGGTTAGTGGTGGCCTTGGCCATGCCGGGAGAACGGCTGCACTTGATGACTTTGGAGGGATTTTCCAGCCCAAATGATTCCCTGGAACGGGGCAGGGCTTCCACTGCCAGCCACCCCTGTCCAGGTGCAGCCTTCTGGCCTCTCCCCAGAGCTCTCTCTCCCTCCACACACGTGGACACTTCAGCAGTCTGCAGGCCGGGGGATGCCCCGGCTCTTGCACCTCCTGCACCTCATCCTCTGCATCGCTCCGGGGTCACATCCCGGGAAAAACCCGGGAACAAGTGCTTTTGTCCTCGGGGCGGCTGAGTCGGGCCGTGCCTGCCGAGCGGCAAAGCTGTTCCCTCTGTTCCTTTGGCAAGGGCCTTGTGAAACTCGGGATGACACAGCCTCGGAGACGCGTAGGAAATTCCCATCACAACCGGAGAACACCCCGTGGTCCTTGAACTTGTGAGGACTCGCAGCTATCATTATGCATGCGGCATCTTCCCCCCTGGGTGCCGGTGGAATTACAATGCCGGGTTCTCCCAGGCTAATCGCTGTTTTGAACAACAAGATTGATTGCTTTCTCCTTTAATTATTTGCAGATCACTGAGACTTTGCAGAATGCTCTAGGTGACATAAACCGCAGTTTAGTGTGTTGGCATTTGCCCATCTTGGGGATTTTTCCAGCTTAGCCACCAGCCGGGCTGTGGGAAAGCAGGAGTGCAAACATCCCTGTCCTCCAATGACCCGACTCGCATACACGCATTAATTCTGCCTTAATGGGGTGCTTTGGGGAGCAGACTGGGTGTCTCGTCCCTGTCCCCATCCTTTTCTGATTACCGTGCTTGAATGCAAGCACTTAACAGCTTTTGGCTGCTGATTTGCAGCTCAAAACCGTCGGTAGCAAATCAGACGGTGCCCATTTGTGTGACACTCACAACCTGGACCGGGGCCGTTCCCCCGGCGGCAGCGCCTGCAGCTCCACGTGCCCGAGGCCGGGGGGGGCTCTGGCCCGGCCGCCCTCGCCCTGCTCGCACTCTGGGGGGGTCACTGTGCTGCTTCATCTCTGCTGACCTGGAAACCGCCGCGTACGAGTTGTCTGGCAGCGGCTGTGCCTGGGAGTCGTCGTGGTGTGCTATTTAAACCTCGCAGATCTCTGCCTTCTTAAAAGGTCACAATATCTGCATCGACTTTTACAGCTCGGGCTGCTGGAGGGCTGGGGAAGATCTTGTGCTTGTCGAGTCGCATTCGGGGAGAGCAGCTATTCCCGGCGTCACACCGAAATAGCTGTTCCTGTTCTGGGAAGGACGTTTGGCTCTCGGGCTGCCGAGAAAGAAGAAATGTGGGGCTCGTTGAGGCTTCACAGCCACGGCAGCACCATCTCCTGCAGAGCTCCCGCTCGGCACCTCGGTGCCAGCCCTGCTTGTCCAGCTGTCCCTTCCAGCATCTCCCATCCACCTTCCAGCTCCTGTGGGGCGCAGGGGGGAGTGTGGGCATTCAGCTGTCCCTGGGGTGCCCCAGCTCCGAGCAGGAGCAGGAGGACACATCCCAGGCCAGGCAGGAGGATGCTGAGAGCCACCTTGTCCACTTGGCTGAGGAGTTTTTGTGCCGAAGAAACAAGCGAGCTGTGGAGAAATGCACGTCTGCCATATAATTCCAATTAAAGCACAGCTTGGTGCTGATTAGATCTAGAAGTTACATCAAGAAAAGGAAAAAAATGTAAATAAGCAGTATTATTTTTTTCCCCCTCGTCCTTTCGACAGATGGAGCCGCGCTGATTAACTTATCTGATCTCTGGTGAAAGAACAAATTGTTGCTGGGAAGCTCCTTGTGGGTTCTCACTCTGCCCTGGCGCGGGGATGACGCCGTGTTTGTTCCCCGCACATGGAGCTGCTTCCTCTGGCCCCACAGGTGGCCAGAGCAGCCTGGCCATGTCCCCACACTGTCCCCACACTGTCCCCACACTGTCCCCACACTGTCCCCCCACAGTCTCCATCCACACCATCCCCATCCCAGCAGCCACCAGCCCTTCCTGCTGGTGACGGGCTGGCTCCGTCTGCTGTCGGGAATAAGGTTTTTATTAAATGAAATCACTTCCTTGGAGTAATTACATCAGCTAATTAGGGACCTAATTGGCTAATAAGAGCGAAGTGGCAGTTTCTTCCCCGCACAGAGCAGGAACACAGTGTGATGGCAGGAAATCTGGGAGCTCCAGGCTGCCAGGGCCTGTGGTGCTGGGGACAAGTGGGGAGGAGATGCTGGTGAGGCATCAGCCCGTGCTGTCCTTCCTTTGGCTGCTCATCAGCCTTGTCTGGAGTGACACGAGCTCCAGGAGCTGCCAGCACAGTCCTGGGGACGTGGGAACGGGGGCTGTGGGTGTTGGATCACTGCAGAAAGTCTCCTGGGGAAGCAGGAGATTGGTTGGGTGCCACTGGCCTCCAAAGGCTCAGCCCACAGAGTTAGGGAGTGCTTTGGGTGGGAAGGGACCTTAAAAACCATCTCATCCCATCCCCTGCCATGGGCAGGGGCACCTTCCACTATCCCAGGTTGCCTAAGCCCCGTCCAGCCTGGCCTTGGACACTTCCAGGGGTGCTGAGTCCACAGCCTCATCCTCCCTTCCTCTGGGCTCGGCCCTGCTGGTGTTTCTCCTCGGGAGAAAGGTTTGGGAAGGACCAAAAGAAAGGATGGGTTTTACTTTCACCATCTCTTTGCTTCAGACAAAGGGAGCCACGAGCACTGCCCGGGTCTGTGGTTTGGTTTGGCTTGGCTGCCTCCTCGGGAAGCCCTTGGATGTGGTTTCCTTGCCGAGGGCCTGGGGTGTGAGCTGGAGGCCTGGATGCTGTTCCCCACTCTGGCACTGGCTTGGTGTGGCCTCGAGCAAATTTCTCCACAACCCTGGCTGCTTTGCCAGCCTTGCCTTATAAGTGACCTCCTTGGAGCAGAACCATGTCTGTGTGTATCCACAGCAGACTCTGGTCGTGTCTGGAGCCACGTCGACTCCATCCCAAAATGACTTGTGCATCTAAATGCAGCCTTACTATTCCTGTGAATAGCATCCAGTTTGGAAATTTAAGTCCTCATTCGTGTGTGATTGAATAGCTGCTGTCTTGGGATTCACAGACTGGGTGTTCCTCAGTTGTCACCTCCAGTAAGACTCACGAGAGCCAGAGCAGCCCCTGGGGCAGCTTTGGAGGAGCAGAAGGTGGAAGGTACCTGCACCTGGAGCAGCTGGAGACTGGATGCACCACAGAATCAGGGAATATCCTGAGCTGGAAGGATCACCGAGTTCAACCTGAAGTGCCTTCAGTCTCCTGCTTAGAAAGGTCACACTTTGCACTATGTGTGGCTCCAAACTGCTGGCTGCCAGGGCATGTGGTACAACTCCGTGTTCTTTCATCCTGAAGCTCTAGATAAACTAAAATCAAGGCCCAGCAAGGCCCAAAGGTGTTCCCAAAGTTTATTCTTCCGTCCCTCTCGTTTCCTAGAGTCACCCTGAGCTCTGTGTTGGTGCCAGGTCTCGCCAGGCCTCCTCTCAGCCAAGGAGGGGTGGTGGGATCGGGCTCTCGGCTGTGGATCTGCCTCTTTCCACGTGCCCAAAGCCCCAGCCTGACGTGGCTGCAGCGGCTGCATTTCATGGGAAAGCCCAGCAAAGTGGAATTTCTCACGATCTTCACCCGCCAGTAAAACCAGCTGGCTGAGTTCGCTCTCCAGTCGGCCCCTGTGCAGATTTAACCTGAGCTGGGAGTCCGGGCCGAGCCAAAACCCAGAGAACTTTGTACTGTTTTGAGTTTATTGTGGACATTTCATCAGGCTCTAACACAGAGTTACTCTTCTGGTAACGTAACCGCTTATTGGGTGTTTAAATTCCAGCACGGGATACTCCCTGGGACGCTGTCACGCACTCCACAGCCTCCCCGTCCCTTTGTAGATGTGCCACGAGGTGCCTCGGAGCGAGGCCACGGCCCTCCCGCGGGACAGCCCGACCTGCTCCGGGATGTTTTCGCAGCTGGAAGAAGAAGGGCCTCGTAACACTTAAGGATAAGTCGGTTTCGAAGTATTTTTGTAGCACATAAAGGGATATTTTATATATATAGAGAGAGAAGAAAACAGGCAGGGAAAGGATGTTAAACTGCTCCAGTAAATTGCTCGGGGAATTTTCGCTCGGCTCTGATTCCACCGCAGGGAAAAGCTTGCTGTGCTGATGATTTGAGCACCAGGCAGATGTCTCAAGCCAAGAAGAGCCAAGGCTGCCCGTGGTCCCCAGGGGCTCAGGGGTGACAAGTGACACAACCGGGTAAGGGTGTCTCTGGGCAGGGGACTGTAGAGCTCAGGTGATGCCTTAATCCCTGCAGAGCCCTTGGGGACATGGGGACAATCCCAGCCCCCTTGGATGGCCCACTGAGCTGTCCTTGATGGGGTGAATCAGCTCAGGAACCAGCATCTTCCTGGCAGACTTTTTTTTTTTTTTAAGAAAAAAAAACCCTTAAAACTGATTGTTCACAGAATCTGGCTTTCCTGGGGTGTTTGCTCAGCAAATCAAGGGGAAAACAGTGCTCCTGAACAAGCCTTTCTTGTCTCTCTTACTTGAAATAGAATTCTGGTTTCTGAAGTAAAACAACAAAAAAAATCAGCTTCAAATCGACGTTTTGACTTGAAATGTCATTTTGTTTTTAATTGAAGAACCAGACTGAAATGACATTTTGAGTCAAAATGTTAATGTTTTGTTTAGACGTCTCCCATGGGAGAATTTAAATGTTTCAGCAGAACTGACATTTGCCTGTGAAAGAATCCCCAAAATTGGGTGTTTTCTCCAAACAGGGGTGAGAAGGGTTCCAGGGCGGGTGTTTGCACAGGCTCTGCAGGGGATGGTGGGGTTCAGAGGGGCGGTCAGGGTGTCCTTGGGGGTGTCGGTGCCCAGACCTCTCTGCCTGCCCCTCGTGGCAGCGAGGGATGGGCCGAGGGTTCTGTCGGTGGAGCTGAGCTGGTCACCAGGCTAATGCCGGGCTGTTGAGCTGCTGCATCTCCACCAAATCCTCTGGCACTTGAAATAATGAGCTCTGCTAATTCTGAGTGTTTTATACGCCCTCGCTGGGATGGGGAGATCCTGCCTCTCCTCCGCTCACTGGGCTCAAACCCGGGGACCTCACCAATTCCACCCCGGGAAACGCTCCCTCGTGGAGCAGAGGGGAGCTTTGCTGGACACCCACCTGCAGCAGGCATCCCTCCCTCCCTCCCTCCCTCCCTCCCTCCCGCGGGGCTCCAGCCGGCAGCGAGGAGCAGGAGCTCGGAGGTGCTGGAGAGGTCCGCTAGCCCCGTGCCAGCGGTGAGGAGGTTCCCCAGCCCCACTGCCCTCCCGTGGCACCGCCTGCTCTCGCTGCAGGGACTCGTCCCCGGCTGAGCGCTGAGCGGCTGCGACGGGCGGGAGCAGGTCCTGCCCGCCCCGGGAAGGGCGAGGGAGCGGGACGAGATGGGGAGTGACACCTCCTGCCAGCGGAGGCACAGCCCAGCGCGGGGCAGCAGCGATTCCCCACTGCTGGGGGCTCCGTGAGGATGGGGAGGGGAAGCTCCTGCCCTTCGCCACCTCCCTGGGCAGCTCTGTGCAGGAGATGAGAGGAGCAGCAGGAGCAGAGCATCCTCAAACGCTGCCTGGTGTGGGGTCTGTGCCCCGTCCTTGGTGTCCCTGCTGGGAGGGGTCCCACTCCCAACTCCAGCTCTTCTTCCCCCCTCTTGGATGGAGGCAGCTCAAAGCTGGACAGAAATGGCAGGGCAGGAGCGTTACCCAGGAAGGCTAAAAGAGGTTTTGACAAAGTAGATAATCTCTGTGTTAAGATCAATGATCTGGAAGCGTTCAAGGGCAGGAGAGGGGAGAAATGCTCTTGGGAAAGGGCATCTCCCGTGGGATCTAGAGCTGTGTGTGCCTCTGGGGGCCTGGGCTGCTCTGGGTAGGACTTGGAGCAGGGAAGGATAAGACACCAGCAGTGCCAACATCCAGCATCTTGAGCTGGACCCTCACTGTGCTCCCAGCCCCTGCTCCCTTGTGCTGGACACCTTCGTGCAGGTGATGGGCTCCTGCAGTGCTGCCAGGGGGCTGCTCCCCCAGGGTGAGCCACAAACTGCCTCCCAGCGATAGCAGGGAGCCAAAAAAGACAACATCCCACCCCAGAACAGAGCAAAAGAGGCCCTTTCCCTGCTTTTCTTTCTGGCTAAATTAGGGAAGATGCCATGAGTCTCTGAAGACACCGAGGGATGGCTCCAGCAGGAGCAGAATCAGGTGACAGGTCTGTCTGAGTCTCCCCAAACCACCTGATTTGGGTAGTTTTGGCTTCTCCCCCCGCCAGGGACACGTGAGGAGGCGGCTGCCGGCTCCCAGGAACCAGGGGTGGTGCTGAGCCTCTCGGGAGGAGATTAAAACCACACGGATCCTCCTCCTCAGACAGCCTGCCCGGGGCTTCACACAGTGTCTGTTTTCTTCCCCCTTAACCAGAAAGAAAATAACTCTCAGAAAGCTTTGGTGGTTGCTGTGTCTTGGCAGCCTCTGTGCCGTGGGATCCTGCTGCAGGGATGGGATGGGCTCGGGCAGGAGCTCAGCACCTCCCTCTGGCCTCGGCCTGGCACGGGGAGCGCAGACACACGGCATGGGGACAAGGGACCTGGGCTCGGGCATCGCCCCAGGCTGCTCAGGGCCCACCTTCTGCACAGTCCCACGTGTGGCCTCCAAATGAGGAGGAGTTTGGAGCAGACAGATGCTCCCAGCGCAGCCCCCCACCATGTGCTCCCCAACCTCGCCCCTGTTTCAGGCTCTTCCTTGCTTCCCAGCGCAGTGGGAGCGTTGTGGCTCTGGGCTCTTCCCAAGACACAGGTTTTCCATTTCTTTCCCTGCTTTTGTTTTGTGACAATAAAAGCCCTGCGGCGACGCAGGGCTCTGCAAGCACTCCCTGCTGGTAGAACACAGCAGCCCGCGGAGCATCCGCCCGCCGGGGAGACGGGGCTGTGCTCGGGCCTCTGTTTGCTCTCGAGGTGTTTGCAAATACTCAAATTATCTCTAATTGTTGCTGAAAACCAACCGAACAGCATCTCCCGTGTCAGACACCGCTGCGTCCCAGCGGCGTTCCGGTGTGTGCCGGGAGCTTCCTCGCTGCCAGCAGGGCCAGAGCCCCGCGGGGCAGACCGGGAGGAGGCTTTGGCTCGTCACTTCGTGGGGATCCAGGCTGTGGTCTGCCTGTGTGTGTTTTCCAGGGTTTTTTTTCCCTGCCTTCCCCGTCCCCTCTCGGAGCGGGAGGGCAGCGGGATGTGCCGAGCAGAGGCGGGAGGGGGCAGCGGGTCCTTTTGGCCATAGCAGACAAGCCTTAATTTCAGCTGAAGGTCCCTGGGAGCCCTGGCTGGCTCTGCTGCCAGCACGGACCGTCAGCTCGTGTTAACGAGCCGGCAGGGCCAGCCCGGGCTCCTCTGCAGGGAGCGGCCCCACAGCCCAGCTCCCGAGCATCATCCTGCCCCCCAGCCGGCCTCGGGGCCAGGGGCGCCGTTCCCAGCTCCAGCCGGACATCTCGAGGTTCCCATTACCCAGGCAAACCACAGCCCCGTCTGTGCTCGGGTTTAATTGCTGCTTTTCTGAAGCACTTCAAAGAATGTTTCTAACCGCAGTATGTGGCACATATTATTAGATTTGTTTTTGGAATATAATGATAAACTGTTGCCATTATGGAGGTAGACGTAATTATCTGAAATCTATTTTAATCTATTCTGCCTTTTAAATATTCTATGTTCCCTTTTAATAAGAGGTAGCATCCACCCTTTGATGTTATAGCGGAGGTGTAGAAAGCTCTCCTCTCCTTGCTGCAAATGTTAATTGAATAGCCTCCCTTTCTCTTCATTAGCCACATTAGCTTGCATTAACACCTTTTAATATCTCTTTAAAATCTTGTTCAATTTACTTTCTTTAATCTTTTCCTTTCCCAGAGTGTTGCATCACTTTGATCCTCATCTTCTTCTTTTCTTTGATGACAACTTGGAGTTTAATTTGTATTTGAATTGAAATGGAAATTTCCTAATTCCCCAGAATTCAGCAGGCATTTTACAGGGGTTTGGCATCTGCATTAGCATTTGGGGCTGCCCGTGCAGGGAGGGGGCCTGGGGGAGGAACTCTGCAGCCCCCCAGACTGCTGCCCTCCCCTCCCCTCCTTGCAGCTCCCAGCTGCTCCGCTGGCAGATGCCTCGAGGATCACAGACAAGGTTAATAAAGGGCTTCTGCAGCACCTTGTTCTGGGCCTGGCTCCCAGATCCTGGGTGTTCTTGGCCGTGCCGTGCTGTGCTGAGCTGTGTCAGTGCTCAGCACCTCGGGGGATGTTGCAGGGGTGCAGGAAAATCCTCCATCCCTCCACACCATTAGGGCAGCAGCGCTCAGGAGCAGCTGCTGAGCTTGTCAGAGATCCCAGGACTCCTGGAATCCTGGAATGGTTTGGGTTGGAAGGGACCTTTAATGGTCATCCAGTCCCACCCCTTGCCAAAGGCAGGAACATCCCAGGTTGCTCCAAGCCCCGTCCACCCTGGCCCTTCACACTTCCAGGGATGGGGCAGCCACAGCTTCTCTGGGTAACCCAAGTCCCTCTCCAGCTCTCCTGGAGCCCCTTCAGGCCCTGCAAGGGGCTCTCAGGTCTCCCTGGAGGCTTCCCTTCTCCAGGTGAACCCGCCCAGCTCTCCCAGCCTGGCTCCAGAGCAGAGGGGCTCCAGCCCTGGCAGCAGCTCCGGGGCCTCATCTGGACTCTCTGATTATATATTTTTTAGGATTACAATGTAATGAATCAGCTCTCTTTAGAAAGAAATACTAATTTTTTAAAAGACTTTGTTCCTGATGCTCTTCATCAGGGCACTTGATATTTGCTAAAAACACCTTGGCGTGGATTTTAACAATAACATCAGAGATGAGTCACTGTTTTCTGAGCACTTTAAATGGTACTTGGGGAATCCAAAAGTAGAGATTGTTGATTGGTGCATTATTCTCAGGGTTGAATTCTTCATTTCTACAAATCTTTTCCTTCTCCCAGCTTTTCAGAGGAATGACTGTGCCATAGGGGAGCCCCTTACCCTGGGCTGGGTCCATGGCTGGGTCTTGCTTTGCACCGGGTGGCTCAGCAGGAAAATTGAGGGGCAGAGAGGACCCTGGGGTCCCCCCTCTTCCAACCCTCAGCACCAGGAACACGGAGATGGTTTGTGCCAGTGTCCAGGTGACTTGTGTTACCCTGTGTTACCCACCCCTGTGACTGCCCCTGTCACAACGAGGGGCTGGAGCACCCAAGGGCCTGAGTGCTGTGTGTGTTGTCCCTCACATGCAGCCACAGGTATGATGTGACCTCCAGCTTGGCTGCATGCTGGATGCGCTCCAGCCCATCCCACTGGCTCATCCTCCTCCCTCCAGCCTCCCAGCCCTTCCCCACAGCCAGTGCCTCGTGCTCCACACCTCCCTCCCTGCGCAGGCAGGGCTGAGGGGGGAGGACGCGGGAGCGCTTTCGGCAGCCCCGAAGGGATTCTTCCTTTTTGGCTGAAGTTGATGTTGTCCCTCCTAAAGCTCACAAAGAATCACTGTCTCCAGCATGGAAAGGAATTGATCTCAGGTCTCCAGGGAGAAGGTGTTCTGGAGGCAGAGGATTCTGCTGTGCCGTGCTGCCCTTGTCAGACGGCTGCACGTTCTCACCTCCACAGCTCTGCCTCGCAGAGATGGGAATTCATGGAGTGTTTTGCATCTTTTCCCTTTCAAATCCCTGTAAAGGAAGCTCTGATTTTTGAAGCGTTGCTCTTTTCCTTCTCTTCCTTCTCAGGGAAGAGGAGCTTTGCTTGGAGGCTCGTGCTTTGCGGATGCTCCTGGGGAAACGGGAGATTTGTCACTTCCCGATAGCTGCATTTCCACCCTCGCTGTGTGATCCTCCATTTAAACCAGAGGCAGCAGCTCAAAGCACCTCCCAGGCTGGCAGGGAAGAGCTGTGTAAGATGGAAGGATACAGGGAAGTGTCTTTAAGGGATCATAGCTTATCAGGGAGAATAATAAATTCCCTGGCTGGGGAGATACCTTGATGTCGGGTTACGGAGCACGACCTTCCCCCAGGCACCCGTCCCTGAGATGGTAGAGCACGAGCACGTGGGGGATGTGACTAGGAAAGAATGAGACAAACTGTGTCAGAGAGCCAGAACTCTCAGTGTTCTCTGTCCTTCCCCAGCCAGACACCTGCTCCTCCTCCTCCTCCTCCCCCTCCTGCTGCTCCCCCCTCCTCCTCTTCCTCAGCATAGCTGGGCTGTTCTCCTGGGCACATGTGGCCTCTTGGATGAAACAGTGTGAGATTGTCCCCGTGTCAGATGAGGTCTTCTCACCTCTTGCACTATTTTTGGGCTGAAAGGAGCCCAGGGATGTTTCTTATCCGTGTGTCTTCAAAGGGCTCTATTTGGGACAGTCAGCAGGGACGTGCTGTCACAGCTGAACCCTGGACCTTGCCATGCCCCCTCCCCAGCCAGGTCTGGGGGGCTGAGGACCTGCCCCCAGTGCCACGTCCAGCAGCTCAGGCTCACCCTGGTCTCACTGGCTCAAGGGTGCAGGTGAGGAGGTGGAGGTTGTATGTGGACAAGGCAAACTGCTGTTTCCATCCCAATTTTCCACGCACCTGGTGTGTGCAGCGCTGTTTCGGCTGGCTCCGGTCCTCTCCACTGCTCCAGATCCCCGGGAGAGAAAAACAGCCCGAAGCATTGTTGGTTTTCCTCCCTTTTTACGTCCTGGGAGAGATTTGTCTGTACACTGCGCTTGATTGAAGTGGACTTTTATCTCCCTGCTTATTTTTCCTGTCTCCAACCCCCTGGGTAAACCTCATGTGGTGGTGAAAACCTCCAGCCATGGAACCCCTGAGAAACTCCCTTCCCGGAGCCCGGGTGGCATGGAGGGGCACAGGGGTGGGTGTGGGTCCGTGCAGCCTGGCAGCCCCTCCGTGGGTGTTATGGGCACCTCGGGCTGCCCTTCCCACAGCCCCACAGCGGGGGATGAGTTATGGCCCCTCTGGAAAAACCACACGCCCGGTGTCGCTTGCGCAACGTCCCGTCCCAAACCGCGGCAGATCCGAGCCCAGCCCGCGACTCTCCTGCTCCAAACACATGTTGCTGCCTGATCCTGCCCGCCGGGGCCGGCGCTGTGCCCGGCTCTCCTGGGAGCTGGGCAGTAACCAGGCCCTGTAATGCCAGGCCATTTCATTTAGGAGCGCTGGGGAAAGCTCTGACGGCTCCGTGTCGTGAGACGCTTCCCGTGCGAGGTTTGCGCCGCTGCTGAGACTCTGGGTTGTGCTTTTGCACTCGGTGGTATTTCCCCTCACGGTTTCCAGTAGGAAAAAGAAAAAAAAGACAGGGAATGTGAAAACCAGCCTCGGTCTGGTGTAATTAGTTTATAGATTG
This sequence comes from Empidonax traillii, assembly GCF_003031625.1. Lineage (NCBI taxonomy): Eukaryota > Metazoa > Chordata > Aves > Passeriformes > Tyrannidae > Empidonax > Empidonax traillii. The sequence continues at coordinate 257,609 of NW_020956069.1, forward strand.
GGAGAACAAAGAGCTCCGTGGTGCTGAGGACCACAGCAAATTAAAGCCTTGCTCGCTGTGGCAGCCGTGGTGGGGAGGTGGGGAACGGGATGTGCCAGGGTTGCTCCTCACCTGCCCCGCTGCAGCTGCTGCAAGGTGCCCCTTATACCCCTCATTTCTGGTTTTTGGCTGAAAACTAGAGCAGGATCCTTCTGTGCCCACGAGTTGCCCGGTGGGGTTGGGGGTGCTGGTGGACCCAAGAACGGTGCTGTGCTGGGAAGCTTTTGGGGGAGACAGGCTTGGGGATCTCTCGGAAAAAGGCTGCAGCAACGCAGCTCCTCAGTAATTTCTGAGACCATAAGGAGATTTAAATAGTGCCAGGAGGTTGTGCCCACATAAAGGGAATTAAACCCAGTTTTCCATGTGCTTTGGTCCAAAGAGCAGCGAGCATCCAGCACAGACTGTGCCTTGCTGGAGAAGGATGTCTTCTACCAGGGTGGTTTGACTTCAGAGGCGTATGCACAAGAATGATGAATATTTCCCATTATTAAATCCAGTTTTATTTGCTTATAACTTCGCAGTTCGCTCGGGGGGGAAAGCTTTCTGTGGGCAACGTCTGCTTTAGGTTGAAACTTTGTATTTGGGAAGTTTTGGCGAAAACAATCCGACCACATGTGAGAGCGCCGGGAGGGAAGCAGTCTGCTTTGACATGTTCCAAAAGCCAAAGAAAACGCACGCAGGAGCCCCGCTGACATGCTGGGCTGCACGGCTCTGAGCTGGGAACTGGGGCTGGGGGAGCCCAGCTTTCTGACCCCCTTGTTTGCTGCTCCTGGGGACTGGACGTGTCCCAGTGCAGGGCACGGGCTGAGCTGGGCATTCCCTGCTGCTGGGGCAGGAGGGGCAGCCGTGGCATCACCCCCCAGTGCTCATGGGGGGCTTCCTGGAAGGGGGCAAGGGAAGACAAGTGGAAGGCAGAGGGGTGCAGGAGGGCAGGACGTGGTCCTGGATGCTCCAGGAGCAGCACTCAGGGAGTCCAGCTCCTCCTCCACCCTCCCCATGAGGCTCCTAGAGGGAAGTGCAGTGTTCTGGTATTGCTCAGGCACACAGCCAGGGGGGAAAGGTGTTCCCAAATCTGTGTTACCACGAGACAGCAGCAAGTCCTGCAGATACGCAGTCCTTTGGTTGGTTGGGGTAATCTGGGCCCGATGTGCCCCATTTCCTGTAGGGTTTGGGGCAGCTCCTCTCCCAGTTCACCCCCCTGGCAGCTGGCAGGGGGGCTGAGCCTCCTGGCACCCTCCCCTGAGCACCCCTGGCACCTCTGAGCCAGCTCAGGGTGTGTCTGGGTTCGCTGGGGGTGGGGCTCAGGTTCAAAGCCCCTCGTAGCCCCACGTCCCCTCTGCCTCTCGTGCTCCCTGCCCAGCCCCCTGTGTGTGAATGCTGGAAGGAAGCTGTGCTGAGCTGGGCACATGCAAAAGGGACCAACATGCAGCCCCTTGTGAGGTCTCCAGGGCTGTGTCTCTGACACACGTCCCATGGGATGCTCCTGCCTGTGCCTGCTCCGTGCTGCTCCCCTCCCAGGGCTGTGGCTCTGCTGCCAGGGTTTTATTGTGCATCACAGGATCTATCTTTGTGTCACATCCCCATGTGCACAGGGACACTCAGAGGTGCTGGCCATGCCCTGCCCTCCCCATGCAGGGCACAGCAGGGTTAGGATGGGCTGTGCCACAGGAGGGCAGAGACCTGCTGTTCCTTGCCGTAGGGTTGTTTGTGCTGGCCCCCCTGCTCTGTCCTGCTTTGCAGTGGTGGAAAAGTGGGATTTCTTAGGCTGTAAGCCAGCTCCTGCAGCTGGGGCTGCCAGGAGGAGTAACTCCCATCCAGGGCACTGCGCTCCACGGGAGCCTCCCCCTGCAGAACAGCCACTTTGGGCCTGTAGCAGCATCAACACCCAGAGCCAACTGAGCTAAAACACGCCTGGGAAAGAGCAGAGCATCCCCAGGGACGGTGGGTTTGGGATCAGCAGGGCTGATGTGCAGCAGGGTGCTCCTTGCACTGGGGCAGCTCAAATGGGCTTTGCTGGCTTCGTCCCATCCTTTGCCCCGGGGGATTTTGGGGACTCTGCCACAGCCTCTTGGAGCTGGGAGCATCTCAGGGCCAGCTTTGCTGTTCTGTTCTCTCTCTGTTGCCCACACCCCAGATCCTGTCCCTGGGAATGAAACCCTGATGGTGCTGCTGGCCAAGGAATCCAGGGATCTGCAGCGGTAGCACTTCCCAGCTGCAAATACATGATAGGGGTTGAGGGTGGATGCTTGGGCTGTGTCTAAACAGGAGCAAATCACTGACACTAACTGTTTTATGAGTCCCAAAATCCTCCTCCTCCCTCTGCAGCAAGAGAAAAGCCCTTTGCCATTACAGCTGGGCTGGGTTTTCCTCTGAGCTGTGGCACTGGTGTCCATCTGAAGGGCTCACGGCATGAGAACCAATTCTATGCAGATATTTAAATGGAAATCTGTCAGGGTTATTAAGCAGAGAGCAGTGAATTTATTCTGGTTACTTATTATTGATAGGTGACATGACACTATTTTAATAATGTTCTCTGATCCTGCTGCAGCACAGCGGGGTGGGGATGGAGCAACCTCAGGGGGGAAACAAATCTCCTTCCCATGTTGCTGCAACGTGCTGGTTCATCTGAGAGCGTGGCTGATCCTCGGGGCTGATCCTTGCAGCTGCCCAGGTTGGTCTGGATCATGGAGCGAGCAGGGGGGTCTCTGGCAGAGAGGTGTTGGACACGGAGAATGCTGGAATAGCTTGGGTTGGGAGGAACCTTAAAGCTCATCTCATTCCACCCCTCGCCACGGACAGGTATGCCTTCCACCAGACCAGGCTGATCCAAGTGGCATCCAGCCTTGTCACTCGGAGAAGGAAATTATCCTCAATGCACTCCAGGAACAGGCCATGCCCTGCTGTGTTGTCCCTCCAGCAGATACCAGGGGCTGAAGTGCCCCACAAGGTGTCTGGGTTGTGAACGTGCCCCCTTCTCTCTCGCCGAGGGGTGGGAGGCTGCAGGCACCGGCTGTGACCCCGGGGCCCTGCGGGGGCTTCCTGCCCCCAGCCCCTGCCTGCAGACAGCCCTGGCACAGCCACAGGCGGGGTTTGTCCGGGAACAGGCGGATAATCCCTCGGTGGGGCCGTGCCGCCCGTCTCGCATGGGCGAGGGGCTGTGATGGCCCCCCGGGGCACAGGAAGGAGGAGGAGCCCGGGCTGTTCCCACACAAAGCCCCCGCAGCTGCAGAGCCCCCAGCCCTGCCCGAGCTGCACTAATCAACCTGTTAATCCTCATTAAAGTGACCAAACCCCGGGGCTCCGGATCGGACCCCTGGTCCTTGCAGAACTCGGGGCTGGGCTTGGCTGGTCCCTGCGGGCACCGAGCCCTGGCTCCAGCAGTTCCTGCAGGCAGTGTGGGGAGGGAGGAGGCTTTGGCAAGGCCCCAGCGAGGCCTCATTTGTCCCATGGGTTTGCCTCTCCTCCCACTTTGTGGCTGCTTTGCCATTGTCCCTGTGAATGAGCCATGGCCCTTGAAGAGCATCTGCTGCTCAGCCCTTTTTCTGGGGCTTCCTGGAGAAGTGGGATCCCCTGCTCTCGAAGGATCCATCTGGGATCCTGTTTGCTGTCAGATCCACGTGGCAATCGACCCTGTTGGGATGCAGGTGGTCCTATTGGGATGCAGATGGTCTGGTTGGGATGCAGGGGGATGCTGCAGGCATGGAGAGCGCCAGCATCCACAGAAGTTCAGCCCAGCCTTCGCCCCATCCTCTCTGCCAGAGCCCGGAGCAGCTCCCATCCCGCTGCCAGCCTGGCCAGGTGCCCTGCAGGTGTGTGCTTTGGGGGCAAACTCCTTTCAGGGCGAGCAGCAGTACCCTCAGGACTCTCCAAGCTGTTTATTCCAACCTGGAGCCGCAGCTTTGCCGAGCAGCTCCGCGCAGAGTTTGCTCTGGGTTATGATGTACAGAGGTCTGGAAATGAAAGGGAATATTTTGCCTTTGAAAAGGAGAGGAATCGTGTCTGCCGTGTTAAATTCAGAGACCTGGATGTGGAAAAACCCACGTGTGTGGGTGTGATGAAAAGCTTCCCAGGAGTTCAGCCCACGTAATTGGGCTGGGAGCTCTCGCCTTGTGCGACGTTGGGCACGGAGGGGGCACACGAGTGGAGGGACAGGGAGTGACACAGCCCGGGCTGGCGTTTGAACACGGTCTGCAAATCCCAGAATGGGCCATTAGGAATTAAAGAGATGCTGTTAATCTGAGTTGGAAATAAAACAGGACACACACGAGCTCGTCTGGTTGGTCTGGACTGCTGCTGGTGTCAGCTTCAATTGGAATAAACAAGTGTTGCTCGACTGTTCCGAGCTCCTGGAAGGCAGAGCACTGCTGGGAGCGGGAGGCTGTGCCACTCCCAGATGAGAACCACTTGCCCAATTCCTGCTCATTTTTAAACACAGGCGGTTGTGAAACCGAGAGGGTACTCAGGGGTGCTCATTACCACTTCTGCTTTGCAAGAGTTTTCCTCCAGCGCCCATAAAAACACTCCTCTCTCTCAGGAGAGACTCCACATCAAATATTCAAGGCAGATTACACCGAGAGCCACACAGCAGAAGAGGGGAGGAAAAAAAACCCTCTAAACTGTTCAGTTGCTTTAATAAAGGAGCCAAAAAGGTTAAGAAAGAGAAAGGGAGGTGGGAGGGAGGGGAGAGGCTCCCTGTTCCTCCTGGGGCAGCGCTGCTGGCGGCGAATGCCAGCGCAGCCCGGGTTTGAAGTGGGTGCTGCTCCTGCTGAGCCAACTCGGGGCACAGGTTATATCACCTGCAGCCAGGAGCAAAATCCTCAGCGGGGAGAACGTGCACGTGGCTGTTCCAGAAACTCGGTGCAGTGCTGCTTTAATAAAAAAGGAATGAATGGGTGGTGAGTATTCCTGCCCCGGAGCAGTTGGTGGCCTGTTGGAAATGGGTTGGTTTGTTCTTGGTCTGCACAGAGGGAGCTCGGCTATTGCTCCTGCTGCTGTGGGGAGGTTTTGGGTGGAAAAAGGCTGGATGTGAGTGTCTGGATGGGCTGTGAGTGTCCAGCTGGGCTGTGAAACACCCACCCAGGCTGTGTGAGTCCAGCCCAGCTCTGTGTGTCCAGCCCAGCTTTGTCCAGCCTGGCTCTGTGAGTCCAGCCCGGCTCCGCGTATCCAGTCGGGAATGGAGCAGAGCCAGTCTCTCTGGTGGCAGGGATGTGGCTCTGTCTGGCACTCCGGGTGTTCTCCTGGTGCTGTAGTGCCACAGTAAAACGTTCCAAACCTGCCAAAGCTCCCGAGAGCAAGATTTCGCTCCACAGATAACATCTCCCCCCAAAACATGCTTTGCTGTTTCTCTCTCATGTTTTTCTGCCGTATAATTACTTTTCTCCTCCTAATTGTGCTGCCGAGCGTGACCCCAGCTCGGGGGAGGAGGTGCTGCGGGTGTGAACCCGGTGCCTGGGTCTGGGGAGTTGTGCCATCCTGGCTGACACAGCGAGTGGGTGCGTGCCCGGGGGAGTGCGGGGGCGCTTGGCTCCTGTCACTGAGCGGCACCCGAGGGTTGTTTTGCCTCCTTGCACAGCCTGGAGGAGGGTGTGTGTGGTGCCTGTGTGGTCTCTGAGCCTTTCCCACAACTACCATGTGTTATTAGGGGATGGTTTGTTGTGCCAGTGCCTGAACCCGGGGTGTCTGAAGTGCCAGAGCCACCCAAAGCCTCTCCGGTGCCACCCTGCTCCGACTCACTGCAGGGAGGTCTCCTGGGGGCAAAGCCCCAGACCCTCCCGAGCTGGTTGTGGTTTGCTGTGGCAGTGAAGTGGTTGTGCTCCCCCACGAGCAGCCCCAGGGACTCGTTTTGCAGTGCCCTGGGGGAGCCCCTGCCCTGCTGGCCCCCTGTGGCATCAGGGGTGGCCCAGGGTGGGCTGTTTGCTGTGGGTGTGTGCTGTCACACCAGCCTTGTCAGGGGACCCCAGTGGGACCCCACTGCCCTTCCCAGGGCACTCAGCCCCCTCGGGGTCCCAGCCGGCCACGGGTGCAGCCTCTGATTGCTCGGGCTTCTCCTCCCCATCTCCAGTGCCCGACTCCCTCCCTCCCCGCAGCACCTGTAGTGCTCTGCAGAGGAGCCCGTGAGTCACCAGCCACCCACGTCGAGTGTTTATTAACCCACGGGGGGAGAAGCACACGCGTTTCAAAGCTGCATTCCAGGAGCCTGCCCCCAGCCAGCCCCACGCTGAGGGGTGCAGGGTCCAACCCTGCCCGAGAGGGGCTTTGGGGGTGTGGGCTGGCACCTGGGGCAGGTGAGACCCCTGTGCCACTGCCGGCCCACAGGCTCCGTGGTGCTGCGTGGGGATGGAATGGGGAGCCTGCACACAGAGGTGCTGGGGGGTAGGTCACCTGGGAAGGGGCCTGGATCCAGATGGCCTCTGAAGTCGCTTCCAACCCAAACCATTCTCTGGTTCTGTGATTCTTCCAGACCCTCTTTCGCCTCCCATTTTGCTCACAGCAATGCCCCATCCCTGCAGCCAGCGCTGGGAGGGCTCAGCCCCCTCACACGTGGGGTCCCAGCCCAGGGGAGCACCGGGATCAGCTCACAGGGGTCCCTGCAGGGTGTTCCACGGGACACGGGGCACCCCCATGGTGGGGCACAGCAGCAGGCAGGGGGTGGCACACGTGGTCCTGAGGAGCACCGTGGGCTGCTGTGGTTTCATGCTCACAAGCAAATGGATTTGTGGCTTCAGTGGATTGACTCAGAGCTGAAGTGTCACTTGGCAAGTGCAGCAGAGCTCCTGCCCCCAGTGCTGCTCCCCGAGTGTCCTCGTCACCAGTGACACCTCACAGCACAGTTCAGGCAGGATGTGGCCGTGGTTTCTTTTTCTTTCTTTCTTTTTTTTTTTTTTTTTTTTAATTTTTCTTTTGGGGGTAATTCTTTCCCCTTCGAGCTGAGATCCTCTCTGAAGAAGACAAGCCTCTGTGTCTGGGCAGCTGCCAGTGGCTGCAGGTGGGATGTGAGTGCTCTGTGTCTCTGGAGCAGCAGGTCCCACTGCTCCTGTCTGCTGCCACCCCCAGTGCTGGGCTGGGGGAAGGGGGCCATGGGAATGGGGTCAGGGTGCTCCACTGCCCAGGACCGCGGCGGGGGAGGTGACCTGGGCTGGTTTGTGTTGAGTAATTCAGGAGGAACCCGTGTGGTGCTGATGCAGCTCCGGGGCCCAGCTGGTCCTGCCTCCTCCACCCTGCCTCTGGTGTCTGATGAGGGGCTTGGGGCCATCCTGGGCAGTGCTGGGAATGGCTGCACTCCATGATCTTCACAGCTGGGATTTGGGCTTTGTCTCTGCTGGGTGGAAAGATTTTGTGGGTGGGGAGTGGGGCAGGGAGGAAGAGGAAGAGGAAGAAGGGAGCAGCAGCAGAGGGGCCTGCTCACTGAACCAGAGCTGACACAGTGAGGTGCTGCTCCCCCATCCACAGTGCAGCCATGGCTTGCAGCTCCTCTGCTGGTGCCATTCCTTGGGACAGGACAAAGGGGAATGGCTTCCCACTGCCAGAGGGCAGGGTTAGATGGGATATTGGGAAGGGATTCTTCCCTGTGGGAGTACTGGCACTGGTACCCAATGCTGGTGCAGAGCAAAGCAGGGGCACTTGGCCCTGGGGCTCAGCTCTGGGCACCTCCAGGTCACTGAACCCCTCGACCTCTTCCTCAAAAGGTTAGTGATGCAGGCTTTTCTTGGGATGGATTTTATTCTTGTGGTCTTGCTTCTGGTGGAAATTGCTCAGCTTTCCAGAGCACAAGCCTCAAGCCACATTTCTGAGCTGGCTCCTCATTGCCATCGTTCCACAAACCACTTCCTTCCAGGTTCCTGGCAGCCAGTCCCAGTGGGCAACTGCAGGGCAGGAGCAGGGCTGGGAAGAGGAGCTGGGCATCCCCAGCCCGGGCTCTGCTCCAGCAGCACAGCCAAGGGGGGTTGGCAAGAGGGGGGCTCAGATGGGGAGCACGGGGCAAGGTGTGAGAGAGGAGACAGCACAGAGGGCTGAGCGGTTCTGGCTCTGCCGGGCACTGTGGGCAGGCAAGGAGAAGCCCCAACCCAAACCCAGACCCACAAGATTCGTCTCAGTGGGAGTTTGGTCAGATCAACCCCCAGTACAGCGCTGGGATAACCACAGAGCCCTCTCCTGCTGCGTTAGCAGCCCAGGCACAGTCCCACATGGAATCATGGAATCCCAGAATGGTTTGGGTTGATGGATCCTTACAGACCACCTAATTCCACCCCCTGCCATGGGCAGGGACACCTTCCACCAGCCCAGGTTGCTCCAAGCCCTGTCCAATCTGCCTTCAACACTTCCAGGGATCCAGGGGCAGCCACAGCTGCTCTGGGCAACCTGTGCCAGGGCCTGCCCACCCTCAGGATTCAGCTTTCCCATGAACAGAGCTTTTAAAACAAGGCAGATACTCGCTGGGATGTTGTTTTTCCTGGAGGTACCGCAGAGAAGGGGGATGTATAAAGGAACTCCATAAAGCCCCCACTTACACCTTCCCAAACCACAGCCCCCACAACAGATTTGTCCCTGCTAATTTCTTTCCTTGGTGCAGTTTCGTTCCTTGGGTGGCAGGATGCAATTTGTGTTGGAGTTTGGCTTTCTAGTGAAACTCTTGGCTTGTCACTCTCAAGGCACAACACGCTCCCTAAATAGCAGGCTAAATTTCTCCACCTAGCCTTAAAAAATAAAAGAGTCCTCTGCCAAATGAAAGGACATATTCCAGTATTCTTTGTTGTTGCAACAAATTGGGTGGATACTGTCAGACTTCTGTATTCTGGGAATACTTCCAGAGCCTCTTTTTGTGTGCAAGTCGGTTACCATGTAATTGTCAACTTAAATTGCAGTGTTGGATAACTGAGCTTGGGCTGTGAGATAATCTGCCTGTCTGAGCCTCAGCCCTGCAGTGGGGCTGGGCTGGGCTCTGCTCCCCCTGCGAGCGAGGAGAGGGGGCTGCACAGCCCGGGGGGGGCTGTTCTGGTGAGGTTTGGGGGGCATTTGTGGTGGTATCTTTGCTAAAGACATCCCTGCCCGTACCAGAGGATGGTCACAGAATCCCAGGATCGCTGAGGCTGGAAAAGCCCTCCCAGCCCATGGATCCCCCCTGTGCCCCATCCCCACCTTGTCCCCCAGCCCAGAGCACTGAGTGCCACGGCCAGGCCTTCCCTGGACACCTCCAGGGCTGGGCACTCCAAACCTCCCTGGGCAACCCAATCCATGGTCCTGCCCCTGTGGATCGTGGTGAGGGTGGAGGGGACGGGGTGTTCCCCCCCTGCCGCTGCCTCCCGGCCCTGCCGGCTGCGGCTGCGGGAGATGAGACGCTGCTGCTTTCGCTGCGATGGGAATCGTCTTCGCCCTCTTCCTTCCCCTTTCAAATTGGCAGCTCGTTTTGTTGTGTTTGTTTTAGCCCGAATCCCAATGACAATTAGCGCTGGAAGGCTAGATTAAGCTGTTTTCGCTTGTTTTCTTTTTCACTTTGATTTCCACCTCCTCCAAATTCTTAATCCTACTGAATATTTCATCTCTTGTAAGCCCGTCAATTGAGAGCCTCCCAGCGGGACGCACAGGACCAGCACTGTTACAGCTGCTTTGCTTCAGCTGCTGCTCTCAGCCCTGGGTTCCCTGAGAACTGTTTCAGACAGGAACCCGCAGCATCCGCCCGGCCAGAGCCGCTCCAGCGATTTGGGAACCGGGCCGGGCACCGAGTGAGAACTTCGGTGGTTGGTGAGAAAGCAGAGCTCCCCTTGTTCCCACCTCGTGCCTTCTCCCACCACAGGCAGCTCTTGGAGGTGGGAAGCCTCCCGTGTGGCCGCAGGTGGGAGACCCCACTGTAAATTCGGGGAGTTTTCTGTGTGAAGGGGTCGGTGTGGTGGTCCCTGGGCTCCTGTCGGGGGGAGCCAGCCCAGGGGTGGGTCACACCACGGGAAAGGGTTTGCTGGGCTGCAGAGAGGTGGTGGGGGATCATCCTAAAGAATAACAGAATACCCTGAGATGGAGGGGAATCCCAAGGATCATCCAGTCCAACTCCTGGCCCTGCACAGGACATCCCAACAACCCCACCCTGTCCCTCCAGTTTTCCAAATGCTCCTGGAGCTCTGGCAGCCTTGGTGCCCAGGGGAGCCTGTTCAGGGCCCATTCACCCTCTGGGGGAAGAACCTTTTCCTGAGATCCTAATATCCTAATCTCCCTAGTCTCCCCTGACACAGCTCCAGCCATTCCCTCGGCTCCTGCCCATCTCTTCGTGGTCCCCCATCAAAAATTGCAGTTTTGCCTTTTTTTCCTGCAACTGCTTCCTGGGATGCTCTGGGACTTAGTGTTGCCCTGCACTTGCACTGTTGACAGAAAAAGCTTTCAGATGGGGAACTGTTTTTTTCTCCCTGTCAAAATGTCTTTTTCCAGCTTGAACCTCTCCAGGCCGGCCCCGTGCAGGTCTGTCCATCGGGATGGACACGCTCCCACTTCTGCTGCTCCCTCCTGCCTGGAAAGCAAATCTGGGGAGAGGGTGCTGGCTCTCAGGATTGCAGCCTGTGCTGGGGGCTTCGTGTCCCTGTCTGTGGGGATTATATCCCAGCGGGGTGGCTGCTGTCTGTAAGGATGCCTTTTAACACCCACATCCCCACTTGCTCCACAATATCCCGGCTGCCTCTGACACGGAGCAGGACTGCAGCAGCTCTGCCAGCAGGTCCTCTGGTGCCTGCAAAGCTTCACCTGGTCTACGTGCTCCTTCTCAAGAGCCCCGAAGTGTCTGCAGCCTGGATGGGAAGAGCATTCCCTGCCAGGAGCAGGCTCCAGGAGCCTCTGCCAAGGGAGCTGCGGTGGCATATGTTCGCTCTCAGAGCAAGGTTACACTCTCGGCTCATTAGAAGTTCCTTTCCTCATTTTGGGGCATATGCAGAAGATCCCGGTGCCAAGCTGGCAGGGAGGGCTCGGAGAGGCTCCGGAGGAAGTTTGCTCTTGCACTTCTGTCCTCAATGATTGTGTTTTGGAAGCAGCACAAGCCCAGCCCTGAGCGAGCGCTGGCATCCAGCTCCCCACGGGGCTTCCCTCTGCGGGCTGATCCCATCCCGACACCTCTCCCGGTTCTCCCTGCAGACGAGGAGCAGGTGTTGGCTCGGGAAGTCCTGGGAGGGGTGGGATGGGGTGGATGAAGAATCTGGCAGCCCCAGGACCGGGGTGCAGGTACTGCCGTGGCCGGTGCCAGCCCAGCCCTCATCGCTGCTGAGCTGCGCCAGCCCCGGGGAATTCAGCACATTCCTGAATAATGGGTCTGGTGGTTTTGCAGAATCTGTAGCCCATACTAATGGCTCATTGCTGAACCATAAGTGGTTGTGTTATACTTTGGATTTATTGGAGGCCAAGGGATTAATTTCCTGAAATATATGGTCATGATGTTGAGGTTAAATTAAGATCTCATTCAAAAGGATTCTTTTTATTATATTTAATTTGTAACCCCTATTCTATAGCCATTTTACAGCTATTTCTCCCCCTCCCTTCAATGTTCAGTGTCATGTTTCCAGGAAGAATCTTATTTCATGCAGACTAAGAGCATTTTTCAGTATAACCTTTTACAGTTCCTCACCGTTTGAGTTCCTCCAGTCTCGGTTGTTTATCCACAACAAGGTCTTAAATCCTCTCTTAGAAAATAAAGATGTTGATGCAAAAGCAACAAGAGCTTCTGGCAGAGCTCAAATCCATCCGTTCTCTCCTCCTTCCCCACATGCCACCCCCTTCAATCTGCTGGAACTAAAAGCCCTTTTACTTCAGCGCTTGAGCACTTTGATAAAATGCATGTTGAGTAAATCTTACATGACATTTTTACTCTGGGTGAGATGTATATAAAGTTGAGCTGGCTCTGTGCTGGCCTCGCTTCGCCCTTCTCCACGATGCCATTATTAAACTGATAAATTAACTGTGGGAGCCGGTGCTGTGAGGTGCTGGAGGTGAGTCGGGGAGGGGACGAGGCAGCTGAGAATGACAAAGGTCTGGATGTTCAGCCTGGAGAAGAGAAGGCCCTGGGGAGACCTCAGAGCCCCTTCCAGACCCTGAGAGCTGGAGAGTGACTTTGGACCAGGGCCTTAGGTGACAGGAGAAGGACTAACATGCCCACTGTGTGTGAGACCCCCCCACCCCCCCAGCTCGTGCAGCACCGGCCTCCCCCTCTCCCCTTACAGCACCAAATCACCACCCCAGCCGAGCTCCCGGCAGCTCCTCACCCCCAGCTGTCAGCTCCTGCTTCTGCTGGGATTTTCTCTATTTTTTCCCCCTCTTCCCCCCCTCCAGAAGTGCTGATGGACAAGTTGAGTAACCGTATCTGCTTGTTACAGGACATCTTGAGGCTGATTGCGGAGGTCAGGACTCAACTGGAAAGACCGCAGCGGGTTGCTGACTGGCATCCACGGTCCAGATAAGATAAAAACAACTGATGACAGCAGGGAAGTGAAACAGTCATCTCAGCACTTGGATTACTGCCCGGCAAAGAGGAAGGGGAAAAAAAAAACCCGAGGAGGGCCAGTGGGGAGGGGAAGGGGGTGGAATATGGATTAGAATAGAAACTCTGGAAAAAGCTATCAGGAGGCAGCAGATTTGGGTGTTAAATATTTATGAATTAGCGGCACTTGTCGGGTTCTCTGTGAGCCGAGAGAGCTTCCAGGATGGGAGGGAGCGTGGCTGCAGTCCCGCCGTGCCGTGGCAAAGAGTGGTGTGGTGGGAAAAGCCGAGGATGGAGCGGTGGGGACCGGGGAGCGGCTCCAGTGGGTCTGGCAGTGCCGAGGCTCACGGCAGCGCTGGATGAGTCCAGGTGAAGAGCAGAGAGGATAAATGAGGTGCCATAAAAGTGACTATTATTATTCAGAAATTTCCTGCTGAAGAGCATTGGAGTAATTAAATCATAATTGCTTATTACTCAGCTGAAGTGACATTGTAAGTGGCTGAAGGTCTGTGACGAGGGGAGGGAGGGGGGGGCTCGGCTGCTCTGCCCTGCTCTGTGGATCAGAGGATCCCACGGCAGCCCAGCAGGGACCCTGGGCCTCAGGGAGGGTCCAAAGGCCCCCCCTGAGCCTGGGAAGCTCATTTCCAGTGTGACACCGGGACGGAGCACCCATGGGTGCTGCAGGATGGGGAACCAGGAGCAGCTTCACCTCACGGTGTGAGAGGTTGGCCGGGTATCCCTGGAGTGTGGCCAGGTATTCCTGGGGGTGAGGGTTCCTCTGGCTGACCTGCTAAACCTTGAGAGCTTTAATGGAGCTGTTTCCCACCACGAACCCAAGAGCCTGCAAATCCTGTAAGCACTTAATTACAGAGCCGTGTTTGTGGAACATTGTGAAGGGCTCAGGTAACTTGGCAGCAGAGATGTGGAGTCAGGGATGGGAAGTGTGAGTGTTCCTGGGGCCACACCACTTCCCTTCCCCAGCCCGGCTGGGGGGATAAACTGCATTTTCAGCTTTGGGTAACATATCCTAAATGTTTGTTTGTTTTTGTTTCCTCATGTTTGTCTCAGAGTCGCTCTGTGTTTCACTTCCTGAAATGTTCTGAAAAGACTCCATCCAGCACTTAAATAAGTCTGAGCATCCATTATTGATTTATTTGTCACCCCTTTTTGCTTCCCCCCTCCCCACCTTGCCCTCCTTTGTGCTGCCCAAGGGTTGGGAGAGCTGCTGTGCCCTGCCATCCACACCCCTGCCACAGGAACATCCCGGCTGGGAGCGCAGGACCAGACCCTGGCCACGTCCCACCCCCTGCTGTGATGCTCATGGCCCCACTCACATCCCAGGTGAACCTTCCTGATGGGAAAGGAGAAGAGAAGGGCCCGTTGCTGTTTCTGGCTGCTTGGCTTTATCCTGCTCCAGGTCCAGCTGGCTGAACGAGGTTCAGCACTGAGAATCGGGCAGGTTTGGTGGGAAAAATGCTGGAAAGGATGGAGAAGAGCATTCCCTCTGTGGCAGTCTCGAGGATAAGCCCATGCTCCCGGGAAGTGCTGGCCTCCAGTGCTCTGTGGAGCAGAGGAGCTGCTGACGTTTCCACCAGGAGTATTTATTTTGATTTTCGAAATAGCTGTAAAATGAGTCACCTGGCAGAGCAGCAGAGCCCACCTCGAGGAGAGCAGGGAGCTGCCAGGGAGCTGCTGCCAGCAAAGCACTCGTGCTTCAGACAGCTCTTGTTTTGGGGCTCTCTGGAGCCAGCTGGGAAGGGACTCCGCTGCTCGTGCCAGCTCTGACCCCTCTGCTGGTGCCAGCACTGACCCTTCCATCAGGACACGCTGCCAGCCCCACTCTCCTCTAATTCCACAGGGCTGATGGAGAGCACAAAAGCCCATGCCTGCCCAGGCCCCACTCTGGGGAGAGCCCAGGTGGGGAACACCAAGGAACTCGTGCTCCTAGAGAAAGAAACGCAAATTATTTTCTTCTTCCAGCAGTGTGTGAATGAGAATCATCACTGGGGTCTTTGCATCTGGTGTGTATCCCAAAGCTTCATCCCACTGCCTGGCTCCTGGGAGTGTGCATTTCCTGCAGGGGACAGAGGCAAGGGGCATGACTGGGGCCCAGCAACACTGGGGGGGGGGTGACCAGGTGACTGGATGGCCTCTGGTCCATGTGAGTGCCCTCTGTCTGGCTGGGTGTCCCTGTGTCCATCTGGGTGTCCCTGTGTCCCTCTGGGTGTCCCTGTGTCCATCTGGGTGCCCCTGTGTCCATTAAGGTGCCCCTGTGTCCCTCTGAGTGCCCCTGTGTCCATCTGGGTGCCCCTGTGTCCCTCTGGGTGCCCCTGTGTCCATTTGGGTGTCCCTGTGTCCATCTGGGTGCCCCTGTGTCCATTAAGGTGCCCCTGTGTCCATCTGGGTGCCCCTGTGTCCATTTGGGTGTCCCTGTGTCCATTTGGGTGCCCCTGTGTCCATCTGGGTGCCCCTGTGTCCCTCTGGGTGCCCCTGTGTCCAGAGCAACCTTTTCCCAGGTTCCTGCAGCCCTGGCAGGGGTTAAAGAGCTGAGGCAGAGGGAGCAGGGCTCTGGTGGTGCAGACAGTCAAACTTCCCTTGAAGTTTGGGAGCCCCTGGCACAGGCCCATCCGTGTACTTAAGCAGAAAATCACCAGAAAAGTGCTATAATCTGACAGATTTTTCACAGGCTTAAATATTCATGAATTAGAAGAATTGGCAGAATTTTCTACATTATTAGCTTTCATCATGGCTACAGGAGCAGTTGGTGCACTGGCTGCTCTTCAAAAACTATTAATCTAGTCTGTCATCACAGCAGCCATTTTTTAATTAGCTACTTTACTGAACGATCTGGTGCAGGAGGGAGACTGGAACATTTAAATGGTATTAAAGTTTTAAAGGTGCCCCTTTCCATTTTTAATCTGAGTTCTGGAACGCCGCAATGGGGAACCAAACGGCTTCACTTCAATGGTTAACTCCTCGGGTGAGCTTGGAAAAAAAGAGAGTCTTGGAAAACTGAGCTGCAGGAGAAGAAATTGCGAGGAATAAATTGTTCCTGAGCCTGAGTTCGCAGCATTCCTGCCCGATGAAATCAAGGGAGGTGTTTGTAGCTGAAGCGCTGAGCGTGTGTTGGAGAGGCAGTGACAGAATGTGGCCTCGGTGCCTCTTGCTGGGGTGGGTTTTTGGTCCCAGGGTAGCACAGCACACTCCTGGAAATCCTCCTCCTGCCACATCCGACCCATTCCCACATCCCTGGGTGGCTCCACAACCTGCTGGGAGCATCCTGTGCACAGGGAGCCCCGATGTGCCATCAGCTCCTAGCACACCATGGATTCCAGCCTTTCCTGGGGCTGCAGCTGGGCACCATTTGGCAGGATGTGACCCACAACTCGGGCAGGTTGGAAGTAGCTCCTTCCTAAAAAACCAGGGGCCTGTGGTGAGCATGTGTGGGCTGATCCTGCATCCATGCAGACTGCTTCCACATCCATGCAGACTGCTTCCACATCCATCCAGACTGCTTCCACATCCACATAGGCTGCTTCCACATCCATCCAGACTGCTTCCACATCCACACAGACTGCTCCAGCATCCATGCAGACTGCTCCAGCATCCATCCAGACTGCTCCAGCATCCATGCAGACTGCTTCCACATCCACACAGACTGCTTCCACATCCACACAGACTGCTTCCACATCCATGCAGACTGCTTCCACATCTGTCCAGACTGCTCCAGCATCCATCCAGACTGCTCCATCATCCATCCAGACTGCTCCATCATCCATCCAGACTGCTCCAGCATCCCTACAGACCACTTGCACTGCCCTGCCCTTGGCAGGTGCCTGAGCTGCATTTCCAACCATCCTTTCATTCTTGGTTCACTGGCTCTGAGTCCCTGCATGGGCCAGTTTTGGCCACTCCAGGGGCAAACGGGCTCCAGAGGTGGGATGCCTTCTGAATGTCCAGCTGGGAAACATCTCCTGACCCACGAGGTGCCCAGCTCTGGGATTCAGCAAGAGGCCTGGAGGATGGGCCAGCCCCCTGTTGCCAGCCCTGGGTGCTCAGGGGATTGGGGAGCAGGGAGATGAGGTGCTGCCTGCCCTGGGGGTGGACATGGATCCGGGGTTGGAGCTCCTCTAAACTTTATCAACCCTTCCCTTGGCTTTCAGCCTGCTCTGCTCCCACTGCCAGAGATGCTGCTCTCCTGCCTTATCATTTGCGTGTGAAACACAGCAAAATTATGGCTTTATGGTGGTTTTAAATGTGCCTTTTTTGGCATCGGTGTCCCTGTCTCGGATCTCCTGCTCCTTACTGCCAGCACTTTAATTTGTGTATTGCAGTGCCAGCCTCCCGCTGACCGGGAGGGGAATTGCTGTCTGGGGAAGATTTTCCCCCAATTGTCATGTAAAACATGTAAAGTAAAGAAATTGGCAGCTAAAATAGCTAAAATGCCAATGCAGCAGCAATAACCCTTCAAGAAGTTGTTCTTTGTAATTCAGTCTGGGAAGCAGAGGGCTGGGGCTTGGGGGTTTTTTTTGATCATGTGGAATAGGGAAAGTTTGAGCCTCGGGAGTCAGGTGGATTGGAATCTTTTTTTTGAAAACGATTTTTTAATTAAAGTATAAATGTTTACACGAGTGAAGTGTTTTGGTAGCAAACGTGATTCCCTGTGAAGCTGCAGCTCTGCCCGGAGATCCTGAGCCTCAGGAAAAGGGTGAAAAAAATCCCACTGTACTGCAGAGCTTCAAGGGAGGAAGGATGGGGAAACATTCCCAAAAAAACTTTTGTTTACAGTGAGTGACTTTTCTTGGAGTTTTCTTGGCTTGTTTGGCTTTGTGGGATTGTTTCTTCCATCGACAATGGACAGGGCTTGGAGCACCCTGCTCCAGAGGGAGGTGTGTCCCTGCTCATGGCAGGGGATGGAACGAGGTGAGCTTTAAGGTCTCTTCCCATCCCAACCCCTTCCATGATCCCACGATACTGTGTGGATTTGAAACATCGTGTCAGCAGAAACTTCCTGACTCCTCAGCAGCCCCTCAGTCCATCCTGGGAGCAGGGAGGGAGGAGGGGAAGGGCAGGAGTCGCTGTGTCACAGCTCCTCGCTCTCACCCTGGTTAAAAATCACGTGGTTTTGTTGCGTTTTTTTAACTCTGCTTCATCATTTTTAATGTTTAGTCACTTAACCGAGGCACACACCCTTCTTGGCAATTATCTGTAGTTGTTCCCTCTGAGTTCTCGAACAAAACACTCTTTATGAGGACTCAAAGCATTCAAAGGCTTTGCAGAACTGATGGGATCCTGCACCACACGCTAGCCCTTAATTACATTCCCTAGATAGGATAATTTATTAGAGGAACATACTCAGTAAGTTCTTTAAAATGTGGGGTTGGCCTGTGGTTTCTGGAGTGTAACACATGGCTCTGCTTCGCTGTTTACATTTGGGGGTAAAAATTAGGGTTTCCATTGAAATTCAAATGAAATCTGAGCGAAATGAGGGGGTTTGTGGCAGAGCCCCCCACTGAAATCTGTTCATCCTGCCGTGCGTGGGGTTTCACGTGGCTGGAAGTAGCTGGGAAGGAGGAGAACGCTGCTGGAGTGTGTGAAAGTGATGGGGCACGGGGAGCGTGGGCTGGGACTGGGACTGCGATGGGAGGCAGCTCTGCAGCCAGGCTGTGATTTACACAGCACAGTCCCTGTACTCCAGAGCCCCTTGGAATGTGGTACTGCGTGACACCAGAGGGCTGAAAGGAAACTTGCACATCTATTAAAAAAAAGGCACAAAAATCAGCTTTATTTTTCCATGTTTGAACAATGCAGCCATATGTGTTTCTTCTCATTAAACCCCCTTTTTTCTGTGAGGAACTCCACCGCAGATCCGAGCGTGCAAGCCGACATAATTAAAGGCTTCTTTTTCCCCAGCCGAAGTCCTCTGGTCTTTGAAGAGCTCGGGGATCCCTGAGGAATGCTCTGAACTCGGCAATATTTTGATAGCTGCAATAACATAATCAAAAGATGCTTTCATGAAGGGAGCACCTTGTGTGGATTGCGGCCGCCCCTCTCCCCCCCGATCCCGCTTTAATGGGGTCCAGAGCTCGTGTGCAGATGGGGAGCTTGATTTTCTGCCTGGGTTTCTCCAGGGATGCTGCCTGAAGAGCTTTTTGGGAGCATTTTCCTGCTCCATGTGGCCCTGGCCCCTCTGCCCGAGCCCTGCGGGGCTCAGCGGGTGCCCCAGCCCCGGGGCTGGGGGTGGCACGGAGGGCTGCAGCCCACCCGCCCCAGCCCGGGCTCTGCTGCCTCCAAATCACTGCACGCAGCAATTCTCTGCTGCTTGAGAGCCCGCCAGGTTGTTATTCATCCTGAAATCCTCATTAAAACCCTTTAATGTCTCCCTTTCGTTCGCTAACCGGCTCAGCTGCGGCCGTGAATCCTCCCGTCTGTGCCCGAGCCATTGAACGCCCCGGCTTGTTCCGTGTTGTCTCCCAAGCCGAGCCCCATGCGTGTCCGCTCCACCTGAGTTTTGGCAGGCAGGGCTGCCTGGAACGAGGAAATTGGGGCATTTCTTTAATCATTAAGCTGGAATCATTAAGCTTTAATCAGGCCAAATTAGGGTTTTGAATCCCGCTGCCTCTCATCAGCCTCTGATTGTACCAACTCAGCCACTCCTGAAGCAAAGCTGTCCCGGGGCTCTGTCCTCCCCGGGTAGGGAGCAGTGGGAACGGTGCCACCAGTGTCCCCTGCACCAGGACCCTGTGGCTCTGGTGACAGAGGTGTCTGGAGCCTTCTTGCTGCTGCAAGGACATCACTGTGCTGGGGGTCCCTGGGGCTGCTCCGTGGGGATCCTGCCTGGTCACGACACCCCCAGAGGATCCCCTGGCCCTGCAGCTCCATCCAAACAGCCCTGTTACCTTCCCTCCTGCCTGAGGGGGTCGAGAGGTTGGGTCTGGCCGTGCAGAAGCTGATCCTGCTCTTCCCCTTCCCCTCGCTCCATCTCTGCTCCTCCCCAGCCCTGGCACGGGGCAGAGGGGGCGGTGATGCATGGTGGCATCTCTGCCAGTCATCTCCGCTCCAACTGGTTCATCACCTCTTGTCTCCCATAAAAGCAGCTATTCACCATATAATGTGAATGAATTCTCATTAAATCCTGCTAAATTACTCCGAGACAAAGCGAGGCGCCAGCGCAGGGGCTGCTTTGCCAATCCTTCACGGCATGTTTAATTTACCGCAGAGTCCTTCCAAGACTTCCAGACTTCGGAGGGAGCTGCTCGGCCCTGGCAGGCGCAGGGAGGGGAATGGCAGCACCTTCCTGCCCACAGCACCCCAGAGCTGCACCCTGGAGGCTCAGCTGGGGAGGGAGTGGGCTGTGCCAGCTGGGAGCGGGAACCCCGAACTTTTGGGGTGAAAGCAGCTGGGAACATTCTGTCTGTGCTGCACCAACCAGCGTCACACCATCCAGGCTAGAAGTTAGCCACGTGGGTCTGCTGCAAAAAAAACCCAGCAGAATGCACATTGCTGATAAAATTTCACAGAATTCACCCTTATTTTTACCGCCTGTGACCCTCCCAGCTCTCCCAGCCTGGCTCCAGAGCAGAGGGGCTCCAGCCCTGGGAGCATCTTTGGGGCCTGCTCTGGACCTGCTGCAGCAGCTCCACATCCTCCTGACATTTGGGCTCCCAGATGTGGTTGCAGCACTGCGGGTCCCATCTTTGTGGGAGGGTTTTCCCCCCATGGGGTTTGGGGTTGGTACCCACGGGAGTGCCCTGCCAGCAGCGCTGCATCCCCAGCCCAAATCCCCACAGGGAGGATCCACATGGCCAAAGGTGCCAACAGTGGGCACAGGGAACAACCACAACCCCTTTTGTCCCCACCCCGACTCACCCAGCCGGGTGTGATGGATTCTCATGGATCCCCTGGCACGGGGCCATGGCACAGCACCGCCGGGTTTGTGTTCCAACCCCTGACTCCAAACCCTCGGCCTCCCTGGGCTTGTTTCTCCTGTTATCATTTTTCCCACAATGCGCTCGCATGATCCTCTCTCAGCCTCAACCACATGGCAACCACATCACATAATGCAACTTCTGTTCGGAGATTATTCATTTTTTTTTCTTTTTTCCCCCTTCCCTATTGTTGCTTTGCCAAGTTTTTTTTCTTCTGATTCTGAGAAGCCGAATGAAAAGAGCAGCGTCTCCGGTGCAAGGACATGCTTCGGAGGCAGCGTGAGCAAATCAACTCGACAAGTGTGTTCGCAGGAGTCAAACCGGGGAGGGGGTGGGGGGGGGGGAGCCGAGAAAAAGCAAAACAAAAGCCCCTCCAAATGTCTATTTTTGTTTTATTTCGTTTTTTTTTCCTGGAATGCCTCCTCACACGGAACAACAAAGCGCTCCGAGGAGCTGCAGGCGGGCTCCAGCGAAAGGGCAGCCCAGGGGAGGGTTGGGTAGGAGAAGGTTTCTGTGTGTGATCTGCCTGTTGTTTTAGCCCATTCCCAGAAGAATGGGATAAACAGCACAGAAAGGGCTGTCCTCTGTGGGGTCTGGGAAGGGGGCAGGGCCATTCTGCCCCGTGTGCCCTGTGGGCATGGGGGATGGTGTGTGGAAGAGGCGTTGGGGCGCAGGCACCGCTCCAGTGCCACTCTGGCTCCAACATCCTGGCCTTGTGTCCTCCGTGGAGCTGCCACCTTGTTGACCATCAGTGATGGTGAGGGAGGGGGACCATCATTCCTGAAGCACCTTCAGACCCAAAGACCCTTTTTATTCCTGTTCCATTTGCTTTACAGCTGCTGGAATATTGTTTTATTTTGGACCAAGGATTTCCACTTTGCATCTTTCTCCTTACAAGCCCACCCCACCTTCATTTTTCCTCCATTTCTGCATCTTTTAATTCTTGGCTCATCAGCTGCACTGGCCAGTTTAGCATAAGAAATGAAATTAATTCTCATGCTCAGGCTCCAAATGTAAATTCCTTTATTAATAATTTAAATGGATTTATTTATGCAGTTTGATATTTTTCAGGTTCAGGGAAGCAATTCAGTTTTCTCGCGTTGATGATCAACAGACACCGTCATTAAGCTCTTTCCCCCCCACCCCCCCCATCCTCTCCTCCATCTTACCCTGCTAAACAGATAAAAGATTGGAGCCCGCTGGTCTCGGCGGGTTCCCAGGGAAGATTTCCATGAGCTAATGTGAGTAAATAATTAATTTGACTTTATCTTCTATCTACTTGGGACATTTCCTCCCCAGAAATGGGATGGATTTTCCTTTCCAAATGGTTCCAGCACCCACCACACCAAGAGCTTCTGCCAGACACCTCGAGCCTCCAAGGAGAGCAGCAGCATCCCTGGATCACCCCGGAGAGGCTGTAGGATCTTGTGGTGAACACTGATGTGTTCGTGGCAGCCACTCCACTCCCCTCCAGATCAGGATAAATAGGGATGGGGTGGCATATTTTCAGCGAGAATCATGTGTGTTTACTTAGAATTTGATGTCCCCAAACCCACTCCCCTCCATCTGGACCCCCTTTCCCCCAGCCCAAGTCACCCTCAGGACAGCTTTTGGCACCTACTGGGTCCACCCAGCCCTTGGGGTGGGGATACCCCAAAACCCTGGGAATGCTGGAAATTTCGATCCCTTTCCTTGTGGTTTGGACCCCTCGGAGATGAAATGAGCTTTGGATCAGTCTGGGTTTGCTTTTGTTCCCCCGGAGATGAAGCCCCCCCCGCCCAGCCCAGCCCGGCTCAGCTCAGTCTCTCCTGGCTGCAGGTTGGAAACAGTCACTCTGAGCCCCAAACTGTCAACAAACACGATGGCATCGACTCAGAGCCAGGAGGAACTCTTGTATTTTGCTCACTGAAGCACAGGGGATGTGCTGGGGGTTCTTCTCTCATCCCAGGCTTGTTGGAGTCTTAAAGATCCGAGCTCCGCCGTACCACGACACCGGCAAAGTGCCGGCTCGGCCGCTTCCCACCGCCCCCCTCCTGCTGGCTTTGGAGAAGCTTTAACATTTCTCTTTTATCTCACTCCTGTGAGCTTCAAAGAGGCCGGGAAGCCAAGCTCTACCTTCCTGCAGATGGGGATTAACCAGCCCGTGCTTCCCGTGCTCGTCCTGCAGAACTGGAATTGATTTCTTTGGGGTTCAGCAGCTCCCGCACGGGTGCAAAAAACCAGGAGTCTCCCAGGCTTTTTAGCATCCTGGCTCAAAGGCTGACACCACCACCTTTGGCTCTGGAATGCAGAAGGTTATGCAAATCCAAGCCCTCTTCCCTGTTTGCCTGCATGGCCTGTTCTTCAGGGAGGGAGTTCCCAGCAGAGCGAGGCACAGGTGGGGCTGGGGGGGCTCCAGAGCTGCAGGATGAACAGCTTGGCTTCCCTGGATTGTTCTGGGCTCTGGGTGCCATTTGGAATCCACTGCCTAAAGGGGCTCCAGGAGAGCTGGAGAGGGACTGGGGACAAGGGATGGAGGGACAGGACACAGGGAATGGCTTCCCACTGCCAGAGGGCAGGGACAGATGGGAGATTGGGAAGGAATCCTTCCCTGGGAGGGTGGGCAGGCCCTGGCACAGGGTGCCCAGAGAAGCTGTGGCTGTCCCTGGATCCCTGGAAGTGTCCAAGGTCAGGTTGGACAGGGCTTGGAGCACCCTGGGCTGGTGGAAGGTGTCCCTGCCCATGGCAGGGGGTGGGATGGGATGATCTTTAAGGTCTCTCTTCCAACCCAAACCATTCTGGGATTCTGGGATGCTAAAAGAAGATCTGAGGGGTTTCTGCATCACTGGAAAAGCAGGATCTTGCTCTGATGCTGCTGCAGGTGGCTGGGAGGGGTCCAGCACTTGTCCTGTCCCAGGTGGAAGGTCCCTCCGGTGCATCCCAGCCTGTGTCACCCCCATTCCTTGTCACCAAACCTCCCTGAGCTTCTCTACAGGACCAGTTTGTTCTTTGCATAATTCCAATTATGTTTGATGATTAATTGCCCAACTGCAGGATCTCACACAATGGACTGGATTGATTGAAAACATGGTAATTCACGGGGGAAATGCTTTTAAACGTGATTTTTGCTGCAGATAAACTCCCTGTAAAGGATTACATGTGCTATTGGGATGGAAACCA
Source organism: Empidonax traillii (assembly GCF_003031625.1). Taxonomy (NCBI): domain Eukaryota; kingdom Metazoa; phylum Chordata; class Aves; order Passeriformes; family Tyrannidae; genus Empidonax; species Empidonax traillii. The sequence goes on from NW_020956069.1 coordinate 281,177, forward strand.
CCCTGGGAATGCAGCTTGTGTTCCCAGCCAGGCTCTGGGCTGTGATTCAGACACTTCCATGCTTACCTGCTCCATTTGGCTCTTGCTTGGATCCTTTCCTGAGGCACCATGGCCTTTGCAGGTTGATTTTCACTTTTTCCAGGGAGAAAAATATTTTTTAGGTGGTTTTAAGGCAAATTCTTCTCATGGAAGGTTGATACTCACAGGTATTTCTCTGGTTCATTCCATTTTGGTGGAAAAGGATGGACACTGCTGTGCTGGTCTGAGCCATCCCAAGTGGACTTGTCCCCAAAAAAGCTGCCACTGGGATATTTCTATGAGAAAATAAAAGGTTGGTTTTCATAGAGTCACAGAATGGTTTGAGTTGGGGGGGGGACACCTTAAAGACCATCTCACTCCATCCCCTGCCATGGGCAGGGATTTTTTAAAAGGATCTGAATGATCTCTGGGGTTGGAGCAGCAAAGGCTGGGAAGGCTTTCAGTAATATTTCAGTGGGATTTTTGGAGGATATCAAGGCAGGGACCCCCGGAGGAGGGGGATGAGGGGAGCCCCGATGTGGGGCCATGGGGTGCCAGGGACCCCCTTCCATCGGGGTCCCCCCTCTGCACAGTATTTTAGAAAACCCTTTCCCTAATTTATTGGTTTTTCTCCCCGGCAGGTGCAGGAATGGAGGGCAGCGCCTGCAGCCCGGCTTCCCAGGGAAAGCAGCGAAGGACATTGATTTATGATCAAAAGGGAGAAAAGCAAAGCAGAATAAAAAGAATACTTAAGACTTAAAAACAGGGAAATCTCGTTTCTTCCCGTGTAGGTGTTACCTGGGAATCTTTCATGTTAAACTTAAATGGAATTAAGAATGAGGGGAAAATCACCCCGGGAGTTGCGCGATCCTTGTAGCCCTCTATTAAAATTAATCCTGGCATTGATCTGTACAATTTATTAATAGCCTGGCACGGGGAGAGGAGCCGCTGCCATAAACACCCCGGCCCTGCCGGAGCATCCCGGGGCCGGCGCCGCCCTCACCTCCACAACCAGCATCCCATAATTGATCGGAGCCCTCCCACCCAAACCCCCCCGAACCAATTAACCACCGTCCCCCCCGACCCGCCGGGGACGGGGAACGGCACCAACGGCTTGAAACGGGAAAACCAAGAGCAAAGACCTAAATCTTTTTGGCTGCCTGATTAATAATCCTGTCAGGCCTATCACAGGCACTAAACAGTAATGCTGGTTGCAGCTGAATTTTTTATACTTTCTATTAATCTTTAATGATGGCTTGGTCACCTAGTCTCTTTTATCTTGTCAGATAAATGTATGGTTAACAGGATAATGAGATTTCTAAGGCTCTGTTCTAGCTTACAGCCATGCAGCACATGGGGTGACCCCTGCCCCTGCCGGGGAGCGCACGGAGGTGATGGTAATTGCTGGATGTGCTGGGAATGTATTGGGAGCTGATGGATGGTTTAAACTTTGATTTGAGGTCAGGAGGTCCCTCGGCTCTGGAAGGCAACTGTGGTTTTATTACTTGCAGGATCTGATGGGGATGTAATTAGATTCAGCTATTGCTTTATTAATAAGTAATTGTTCCTACTATTGCTTTGGGTTAGCAAATATATTCCGCTGATAATTTAGGGCATTGATACGGCTTTATTTATTAATAAATGGGAATGTGTATTTTTGCCTGTGGCAAAGACTAGCACAGAACTCGGGCTGGCCACTTCTCCTGGAGTGAAGGATCCACTCTTTATTAATTCAATAATTAACCTAATTGTGGGAGCTGGGCTCTGCTGGGGAAAGCCTGAGTGTGGTGGCTGTGACACCCGCAGTGCTCATGCAGGGCAGCCCCCAGGGTGCCCAGCCCCGGCCACCAGCCCATGGAGCCAGCCCAGGGCCATCAGAACCCTCTGTCCCCCTGCTCCTGCCACCCTCCTGCCACCAAACCCCTCCTCATCACCCCTGAGGTGCGGGCAGAGACCCCACCCCGCTCCCCCTGTGCCACCCCAGGCACTCGCAGTGCCACCCGTCCTGGGAGATGGGCTGGGCTGGTTCCTGCTGGATCCCTCTGCCTTCCCCTTTGATGTGTTCTTTGATTTTCCAGAGGGATAACGAGGTGTCTGTGGCAGTGCAGGGTGCTGAGCTCCCTGTCTGGCTGATGCCCAGGGGGTGGTGGGTGCCTGGCAGGGGCTGCTCCTCTCCCCACATGCAGCCAGCGCGGGGCACCCGTATTTTGGTGGCTTTTTGTGGCTTCGCTGCTCCAAGGAAGCTCCTTGCATTAATTATGTTGCCATGTAGAAAGCTCTGGCCTGTCATATACTTTTTTCTTTTTCCTTTTTTTTTTTTTTTTTTTTTTTTTTTTTTTTTTTTTTTTTTTTTTTTTTTTTTTTTTTTTTTTTTTTTTTTTTTTTTTTTTTTTTTTTTTTTTTTAAGCTCTGTTTTTCATAAAGTGGTCCTAAAATGACACGGAAAGCAGCTGCTTAAGCAATTGTGCCAATTAATGGGTCTCTGAAATTAAAACGCCTACACAGTCTAGATGAGATTTCTCCAGGAGGGAATTCAGCAATTGTCTTCATGATAATCAGGCTTGACTTGTCTTAGCACACATTAATAAAAAAGCAAATGCATTCAAAGAGATGCCCTTTAGTGGAGAATATCCACAATATAGTAATGAGTCTCCAAAAAAAAAAGGAGGGGGGAGAGAGGAGGGATGCTGAGCTGGCTCCAGCCTTTCCTTGAGGAAGGGAGACTTGGAATTCATGTCATGGACTTGCTGGATTCTCCTGCTGCAGCTGCTGAATGTAAATCTGCACTCTCTGCTGAAGCAGAGCCGAGGCAGCGGCTCAGAGGGAGGATCCAGACGGGGTTTGGAGAAAAGGTGGGAGCACTGGGGGCTTTGGGCTCCTGCTCCAGGCTCCTGTCAGCATCCCAGGCACAGCCTGGCAGCCTCTGGATCTCACTCCAGCCGCCTGTGCCGGCACCTTCTGGAGCAGGACCCTGCGGAGGGTTGGAGTCCAAGTGCACGTTTTGCTCCATCTCTAGAACCAGAAGTGGCCTCAGGTTGCACCAGGGGAGATTCAGGTGGGATATTAGGGAATATTTTTTCACAGAAAGGACTGTCCAGCCCTGGCACAGCTGCCCAGGGCAGGGGTGGGGTCCCCATCCCTGGAAGGATTTAAAAATCGATGTGGAAGCGGCACCTGGGGACATGGGTTAGTGGTGGCAGTGCTGGAGGAGCTTGGACTCCATCTCAGAGGGGTTTTCCAACCCAAACAATTCCACAATCCTGCGATTCCCTGACCCCAGCAGAAGGGATGCTCACCTCCATCCCGTGAGGCCAAAGGGGTGGGAGGTGAAGCTGTTTTTGCCCTTAACTGCAGGTGTGGCCCAGAGGGAGGGATCTGATCTGGCCCTGTGACACCAGGAATTCCCTGCACCCCTCCCCATTACCCTATTTTTGGAAACAAAGACATCCACTAGTGTTAAGTGGCCGCTCCCCATCCCCCAGCATTTACAAGGTTTAGGAGTTAAACCTCTTGGCTTTATCCCAGGGTGCTGACTGGGGTTGTTTTGTCCAAGAGCATCATCCCAGTGCCAAGGAATACACCGGACCGTCTGGACACCCGCACCGGGACACCCTGTTCCAGCAGGGACCGCCCCCGGGACACCCCAGGGGTGCCGTGGCCGAGTGTGCACAGGACATCCGTGTTCACACCTGCAGGCACACGTGTGCACAGCCATCCCGGTGTTTGGCACCTCCTTTCCTTCCCCTCCTAATTACTCGCTGCAGCGGCGGAGCTCTGTTTGTGTTTGTTGGCGGCTGCAGCCTCCTGACAGTTTGTCTGGAAAAAGTCTTTTTCGTGGTTTTTTTTTTTTTTTTTCCTCTCCCTTGTTATTTTCATTTCAAAAATTTAGGAGGCTTTAAAAACAAAAGTATTTAGAGCAAACACGATCTTTCTGTATGCAAAATTGATGAAAGAAAAAGACTTACAGCTCTGAACCCGCCGCTGCTGCTCAGAGAGGGATGCAAAGCCTTGGGTTCATGGAATCATAGGATGGCTGCATCTATTTCCCATAAAATTAACTAAAGAGGGCCCAGCACAAGTGGCTGTTGGGCTGGAACGTGCTGCAGGGTCCCTTTGGCCGTGCTCCAGCTGTCCCATCCCTCACCATCCTCAGGGATCATGGTGAGCTGCTCAGCCCAACTCTCATGGGGTCCCCCAGCCCCCTCAGGCACCCAGGGCGGGCAGGACCTGCTTGCTCAGCCCAGGGCGACGAGGAATCCTGCAAAACATTCCTTATTTTTTTCTTTAATCCTCGCTAGTGTTTTGGATTTTCAGATCCATCCCGGTTTGAGCAAATATTTTGATTGCAACCAAGTGCGAACATAACAAACGCTGTTTAGACAAAAGCAACACATCCACTATTAGTTTTAGACAATTTGTCCTAATATTGTTTTGGATCACGCATTTATTCCCCCATAAAGATTTGATTGCTTTGCTTGTTTCATTAATCTTTATTTGTTTAATCATCTGCTAAATCTGTTTAATCATTGGTTTAAGTGGAAAGATTACATGAAGATATTTAATGCTCAGTGCCAGAGCTGCCCTGACATCTAATCCAGCGCTGTTACACTGCTTGGATTGCCCTGGGTCCTTGTTTTGTGCAGCAACCAGCCAGCGTTCTACCCCCTGGGATTTTCCTGGGTTGTCCATCATTTCCCAGCCCTCCGTCAGTGATGGGTGGAAAAACCAAGGAGGAAAACACTCACAGCCTGCCTTGGCTGTGCTGCAGATATTTACAGGGTACCTGGGGTGGTGTGATGGATGTGGCTCACCCAGGAGCAGGGAGGGAGTGTCCCCAGCCTGGAGCATCCCTGTTCCTCCTGCTGGATTTTGGGCATGAAGTCAATCCCCTGGAAGGCAGCAGTGTGAGGTGCCAGCACCTTTTCTGTGGATAATCAGAGGAATTTGGGGACCTTAAACTTTGGGGGCAGCACCAGGTGGTTGTGGCTGGGGTGGGACCTGCAGGTTAAAGCCACATTCAAGCTGGAAAAGAGGGATACAACTCCAGCAGTTCAGCAGGGCTCAGTGCAGCAGTTTCATGATGGATTTTCCTTTTTCCCTGGCTTCTCCCTGCTCCCAGCCCTGCTCAGCCACCCCAGTCCTGCTTCTCCCCGGCCCTGGCCGAGGGAAGGGATTAATATTTGATGCGCTGGCCGAGGCTGGGCAGAGAACATGCAATATTCCACCAGCCCCGTGTTTGGCTGCTCCTGCAATCAGCGCCTCAATCACAGGGACAGGATTTTATGAATTAATAAAAAAAAGATCATGGAGGGTCCGGCGGGACGGGGGGGAGGAAGGAGCCGGGCAGAATGCTAATGAGCACGGTGGGGAATTTCACCTCCACTCCCCCCTGACAACTTGGCTGGGGGTGTTTTGGTTTTTTTTTTTGTCCTTTTCCCCCTTTTTTTCCTGCTCCAACGTGCCGGGGGGTGCCTGTCCAGCCTCCCCGGGCAGGGGGTGCCGGCCACCCACCCGCGCTGGCGCTAATTGCACCGACCATCCGGCAATTTGTGGCGTTCACCGGGCGGGCACTGGCGGATCTTTTATGGCAGATCTTGTACTCATTACTGAATAATTCATCGCTGCATTAATGTCTTCAGATCCCATCGCGCTCCCGCTCTCTCCTCCTCTCGCTGCCTCGCTCTGCCCACTTGGGAAAACTTTATTATGCCTCGCTCTGACGACAGAGTATACAGATAAAAGATAATTGCTTGGCTTGACTCCCCCATTGATATGAAAATAAGATTTAAATTATTCACTTCAGTTTAAAGGTTAGTTGAAGGTTATTACAGGGGATAAAAAAATCACTCTTCATAACATTTCTGTTGGAGATGAGACAGGTTTGAAAGGCCTAATTTGCACGGCAGGCCGAGGCGGCTTGTTGTGAATAAACCCAGAGCCCCTCAAGAGATTTTAATCGCCAAGAAGTCAATTATTTATAAGCAAATTACGCTTTGCTGCTCGGGTATAGACAGCCCAGCTAGGCATGAATAGGGACAAGATGGAACCTATATAACTTAATATACCTCCCATTGAACAAGGGCGAAATCTGTACCCGGCGCTTTCCTGCCTCTAATCCCGGCTGGAATTTAATGAGCGGCTGGATTTCGGGGCGGGGGGGGGCCTGATCCCGGCTCCCTTGGACTCCTGTTTATTTTGTTCCTCCCCCTTCAGTCTCTGGGCTTCCAAACCTCCGTCTCCAGCTCCCTTTTGTGTTGCCGCCTTGTAAATGGAATTAAAGGATTGTAAATTTGCCTGCCGAGCAATAGGCCTTGAAAGCGGGACGTCACTCCGCCGAGCGATCGGCTTTATCCGGGCTTTCACTTAATGCTCTTTTATGTAGGGAACTATTTCGGCGTCTGGTGCTGGGAGAGTGGCAAATCTCCCGGACGGAGTTAATAATTAATGCTGCGGCTCTTGGCAGCGGGGCCGGCTTTCGGCGCGGGCTCGCCCTGACCGCAGCGCTCTCTTATTAATCACCTGCGCTCGCAGCTATGCAAATAAATAGCTGTGGAAAACCAAAATCCTTGCCCACTGTGCGGCGGGATCCCAAAGCTCTGCGTCTGGGATCCGGCGGCACGAATCACTGCTCCTGTGTGGCTGCGTGTGCACGGAGAGGTTCTTGCTCGGCCTCAAAAGGCAGGTGCGTTAAAAAGACATCGACATCTTCCACTTGGATGCCTGAATTAATACAGGGAAATGCAAATGGGCTTCTCCACCCTGGGGTGAGCATCGCTCCGGAGGGGAGCACCTTCCCCCGTGTGCTCCACAACCTGCCCTGCTGGAGCTCACAGGAGGAGGCTGAAATCACTGCTCCATCCCTCGTGTGGCCACCTCCTCCTGACACCTGGTAGCCCAAGGCTGGGGATCCCAAGGGCTCCTGGTCAGCCTGAGCTGGGTGGGGGCTGACAGTGCAGTTCACCCCTGGAGACCCTGCTAGTGCAGCACCAAAGTGGGATGGTGTGGATTTAGAATCCCAGAATCCATGGAGATGCTCCCAGGGCTGGAGCCCCTCTGCTCTGGAGCCAGGCTGGGAGAGCTGGAGGGGTTCAGCTGGAGAAGAGAAGGATCCAGGGAGACCTGAGAGCCCCTTGCAGGGCCTAAAGGGGCTCCAGGAGAGCTGGAGAGGGACTGGGGACAAGGGATGGAGGGACAGGACACAGGGAATGGCTTCCCACTGCCAGAGGGCAGGGAGAGATGGGAGATTAGGAAGGAATTGCTGGCTGTGAGGGTGGGCAGGCCCTGGCACAGGTTGGGCAGAGAAGCTGTGGCTGCCCCTGGATCCCTGGAAGTGTCCAAGGCCAGGTTGGACGGGGCTTGGAGCAACCTGGGCTACTGGACGGTGTCCCTGCCCATGGCAGGGGGTGGGATGTGCTGCTTTACCGTCCCTTCCAACCCAAAGCAAGCCTTCTCTTCTCTCCCATTTGAGGTGCAAGAAGCATTGGAATGTGCAATCCCCCTCCCCAGCACTGGAGTCCTCACTGCTCTCCCTCCTTTGGTACAGGGGGCCAAGCCTGGTGCCTGCTGGGTGGGCAGGGGGGCTCTGGGGAGGTGGGGATGGATCCCACCCCCTGGGAGTCCCATCCCTGCCTGTCACCCCCCTGCAAGCCCCGGGCTGTGGCTGCAGAAGTGCTGCTGCTCTGCCAGCAGAGCTGTCAGCCGGCGTTATTTGTGCCCGTGTATTTTGTTTGAAATGAGATGTAAGCAAAGCCCGTGTGTGCCTCCAATCTCCTTTGTAGCAGAAGAAAGGGAAGAGAGGAGAATATGTTTGCCATCGTGTCTGGCCCCTGATCTGTGGCTCTGCTGGCTGTGGAGCCAGGGTCTGGAGCGTACCTGGGGCTGTGGGAGCGTGGAGCTGAGTTAGTCCTGTGTGCTCAGAGGCCTCGTGCTCCACTTAAACCCTTTTACCTTGTATTTAAAATTCACAGAGGCTTGACAGGCAATCTCAGGAGCTGGATCACTGCAGCAGCCAAAGCCAACCTGTGGAAATCCCCGGGTGAAGCCTCGGGCTTTGCTCTGCCTGCCTGTGCTTTGCACAATTCCTGCTCTGCCCCCCGGGGTGACACCTCTGCTCTGGGGCAGGAGGAGGATGGGGCCCTGCAAAAGCACAGGGAGGTGCCAGTGCCTCGGTGGGGACTGGGAGGGCGGGTGGTTGGGGGGCTCTGGTGGTCCTGGGTGCCAGAGAGGGGGTGTGGGCTCTGGGCTCTCCCCCCAGACACAGTCTTTGGTGGCAGGATGGTGTGGGTGATGTTCTGGCAGCCCCACTTTGGGCAGGTCTTGGGGGATTCTGGGGGTTCCTCCTCCCCAGGTTGTGCCCTGCATGGAGATTCAGCCCCCCACATTCTGAGTGGAGTCCGTGGAAAAGCTGGAATTGTTCACTGGGATGCCCTGGGTGGGTAGAGCTGTTGGTGCACCGTCAAACCTTGTGGATAGATTATGAGAGAGAGAATGCAAGACCCTGGGTAAGGCCTGAATTCATACAAAAATGCCCAGAGTGCCACTGGACACAGCAGGCCTCAGCAAGTTTCAGATGGAATCCCAACGGGGTGAATAAATGGGCTGCAGACGATCCTTGGAGATGCCCACAATAATTACGATAATAATAATAATTTATAATGGCAATAACAAAACCAGAAACAACAATAGCAGCAACAACAATAGCAACAACAACAGTAATGATGGTAATAATGCTGATGATGCCTGGCTTCCCTGCAGCCCCTTCCCTGTCTCTGCTCTGGTCCGTGTTTCACGAGGCCACTGCCTGGGCGGGGAGAGATTAGCGAACTAATTGGGTGGAATTGGTGGTGCTGGAATGCATATTGATGGGGCTGTCAGGACGCTGCTGCTGCTGCTGAGGGCAGGCACAGCCGGGGAGGGAGCGCTTTGATCTGGCAGAACCGCCCTGCTGACTCCTGCTCTCCTTCTCCAGGGGCCTGGGGAGCATCTTTAAAGCCCCTTGGAATGTCCCCTCCCACCCAGGACCCGGGCAGGGTGCTGTGGGGACCAAAAGCAGCGTCCTTGGCCCCTGCTGTGGCAGAAGAGGGTGAGACTGGGTATCCCTGCTGCTGCCAGGGCTGTCCTGTTACCCACAGGGAATTGCTCTGCCTGTGGCCGGGGGGAACTCCAACAGAAACATCTGATTTCCTCGTGGCACCATAACCCTGGCACTGGGTATCCGCTTCCCTGGTGCTGAGTGCCCGTGAAATGAAACCCTCGTGGGGGAAAACTGCCTGGGAGAGTTAAAATGGAGTGTCCCAGCCGAGGCAGCATCGCTGGGAATTTCTGTGGGAGGAGGAGGAGGAGGTGCCAGCAGTGATTTTCCCACCCAAAATCCCGCTGCCTTGGGGGAGCCTGGAGCAGAAAACACTGCCCATCTTTTTAGCACAGAGTCTGAGGCTGGGCCCCTCCTGCACTCCCACGTTTGCCTTCTCTCCATGCTCAGAGGTATAAAAATCCCTCTTAAATCATTCAGTGGTTCTCTAATGTATTCACAATGTGGACTATGGAACAAGATCTGAAACACTCTTTTTTTCCAGTAAGACTATTAAATGGTGACACTTTGACACCAGCAAGAAGTATATGAGATTAAAAAGTAAAAACTGCACAGAAATCTAAGTGCCTTCACATAGTGTTAGAATAAAAATTGCTGTTAGGAGCATTAAAATAGAGTACTTGTCAGGAGCGATGGATTCCGGGGACGTGCCTGCTGCTTTCTGTGCCATCAGCGCCTGTGGTTCCCTCTTAGGGAAATCAGGCAGCGTTTAGAGGAGGCAGAGGATGTGCTCTTGGGTTAAGGCAGGGGATGAAGGCTCAGAGGAAGCGCTGGGCAGGGCTGTGGCCTCTCCTCCTGGGTGATTCTGCCAGGGAGGGGCTGGTGGGGTCCTGGGGAGCCCGTTTCATCTGCCCCTGACATTTGAAGTCCCCCGGAGGCAGCTGGTGGATGAAAGCAGGAGATGAAGGAGCCGGCTTTTCTTGGCACCATTAATCATTTATTAGCTAATCAAGAACGCTCGCAGGAGATGAGGGGAGAGAGAGAGGAGCTCGTTTCTAATAGGAATTAGTTAGCTTACGGTTATTTTTTTCCCCTTGCTCTGATTTCCCAAGGAAATGAGGCTTGCAGAGGGCTGCAGTAACCCCTCCCTGCTCCCCAGGACCCCTTTGCAGCCCGGTCAGGCTGACCTAGAAAACCTTCCAGTGCCTGAGATCCGCAGCGAGGAGCCACACCAAGGGGTGCTGGCCTGCTCCAGGGGAAATCTCTGCCTTGGCTAACCCGGAATCCTGCCCTGGGCAGCACCAGGGACCTGCAGGAAGCCCCAGGGACCTCTGTGTCACCCCACAGATGAGCAGTTTATGGACAGTGACCTCAAAGGCTGTGGCAAAGCTGTGGTGACACCTCTGCTGGCAGCCAGGCCCGTGCCAGGCTGGCCTGACCGCTGTGGGTCCTGACAGGAGGGTGGAGCCAGCTGGGCATCGGCCTCTGCCCCCGGGCAACCAGTGACAGGACATTTGAGCTGCACCAGGGGAGGTTCAGGTTGGACATCAGGAAGAATTCCTTCAGAGAAGGGGTGACTGGATGTAGGAATGGGCTGCCCAGGGAGCTGTTGGAGTGTCCATCCCTGGAGGTGTCCGGGGAAGGACGGGACGTGGCACTCAGTGCTCTGGGCTGGGGGACAAGCTGGGCATCACACACAGGGTGGTCTCCATGGGCTTGGGAGGGCTTTTCCAACCTCAGTGATCCTGGGATTCTGCCAACCGTGTCCCCAAGTGCCCCACCCGTAATGTGGATGCAGAGATTGTCCTGGTCACCCACCTCTGTAATCCCTGGGAATCCACATCTCATCTCGGGGTGGTGCTGACACAGGAACACTCTGCATTCTGCACCTCCCTCAAGGTCAAGGCCAGGGCTCCAGCAGCCAGAGATCCATGGGCACACACTCCCACTGGGGGCTCTTTGCCACTGTGTCAGCATCACTCCTTTATGCCCTCCAGACAAACAAGCCACAGCAGGGAAGAGACAGGGAGGAATGGGAGAGGTTTGTGGACAGGAGCCGAGGAGCCAGGCAGAGGCACGAGAACTGATTGTCTGCAGGAGCTGGAGAACCAGGAAAAGTCAAGGTGGGGGCCACAGCTGGTCCTGGCTCTGGTTGCATCCCAGCCTGCCCCCAGGAAGGTGGCCAGACCTGAATCCACTTGACACAGTCCCACGTGCATCCCTCCAGCACCTCTGCCCCGGGCAGGGAAGGACAGGAGGGAGAGGGGAGTTCAGGGCTGAGATGCTGCTGGGGCAGGACCCGTGCCTGCTGCAGAGTGTGGGGCTGCCCTGAGCCTACACCAGCCCCTGGTGCTGGGACAGAATTCCTGAGTTGTGGTTCTCCGTCAACACCCCTGGAAGCACCTGGAAAAGCAAGGTGGGCATCCAGCTGGGAGCCACACACAGGGCTCTGCAGGGTGGCAGGGCATCAGCCTCCACAGGGCTTTCCTGGGGGTTCAGGGGTTACCTCCAGCCCCCTCACCTCAGCCCCTCACACGGGAGCAGCCAAATCTTCAGTGGATTTTGCTGAACTTTCAGCTCCTGGAGTAGTTTTGGGGGAAAATCAACACTTCCTTAGGAGAGAGTCAGATTTCAACGACCCCCCCGCCCCCCCCAGCTTAAAAATGTGAACTCTGATCTCTCAAGCTAAATAAAAATAACCCCAAATATATGACATTTTAAAACCTTGTGACATTTCCATGTGTGATTCGTGATTTTTGGGTGTTTGGAGCCAGTAACGCCACAATCAGTTTTGCTGCTGCCTTGGGTGATTGCTTCCAGGGAGGTTTTAATTCTCCTATAAATACTTCAGCTTTACAACAGCAGTCCCGGTCAGATATGCAATAATACCCAGTTCTGCATTTCAGGTAAGGCTTTAAACTAAATTAAATCTCCTCAGTATAGCTAATCAGAGATTAGCTTTGATCACAGTTTGTTAGCCCAGGCCAATCCCATTCAAATCCTCTGGCAGACCCAGTATCAGGAGTGCTTTGTCCTGCTCTTACAACACGAAGCTCCCTCCCCAAGGCAAGGCACAGGAGGGGTTTTTTTCTCTTTTACTTTCAGATATTTCTCTACGTGCAGTGAAAGGTCTCTCTGGTGCAGCTGGTGTCTCCTGCAAGGTCTCTCTGGTGCAGCTGGTGTCTCCTGCTGCCCTGGGATGGTGGGTGGCGGGCATTAGGTCCACCCTGTGCCAGCTCCCAGCCTTTCCTCTGAGCCTTCACCCCTTTTTCTGTATCCAGTGAGAGGGTGAAAATCCATACTGGGAGTGGGAAGAGGTAATGGAGGCTGATAGTGGGGTGTTGGCCAGAGCTGGGCTAGAAAGCACCAAGAGTAATTGTGTCAGGGTGCTCCAGTTCAGCTTTAGTAGCTGTTATTTATAGAATTACAGAATGGTTTAGGTTCAAAGGGACCTTAAAGACCATCTCTCATTCCACCCCCTGCCAGGGGCAGGGATACCTTCCACTAGCCCAGGTTGCTCCAAGGCCTGTTCAACGTGGCCTGGGACATTCTAGGGATGGGCCATCAGAGCGTGGCACTCGTGAGGAGCTGAACCAACCCTTTCTCCTGGTTGGGAAGGTCCTGCATTGCTGTTCCTCTGGGTTATTTATAGCCCAGCCAGTGTGTGAGATCACGAGCGCTGACACGGAGCTGCCTCAGCACCCAGCTGGATTCTTGCTGGAAACATCAATTTGCCTGTTGCTATTGATTTTGGGGGCTGAGCAGTGGGGAAGAGCCCTGTGAGCCACGAAGAGGATTAAGCAATCATTCCTCCAGCAGGTGACATAACTCCCCCGGCATCAGTTGGCCCTAATGGGCCTGCTATTACTCAAGTGCTAATTGATTGGGCATGGAGAGGAGAGCAGCGAAATTCACTTGTGAGGTGATTTTTATGGCCAGGCTCATAACAGAGGTAATTTGCTGAAAACGTTCGGTCCCTCTCCGGTTACGAAGCATCATCTGCGCTCCTGCACTCCCTCCCTGCCGCCTCCAATCAGCCAGCCCCGCTCTGCTGGGGCATCTGAGGGGACGTCCCCGAGGAGCCACTGGGGTGGAGGAATTCTTCCTGCTCTGTGTTGTGCTGAGGAATGCACAGGGATCAGGAATGGCACGGACAGACCCACTGCTGGGTCTGCCTGGGGAGCCCCGAAGGTGCAGGACCTTGTGCTCTGCTTCCCACCCTGGGGAAGGCTTTGGAATGCCTCTGGTTGCCATAGAATCACAAATCACAGCATGGGTTGGGTTGGAAGGGACCTTAAAGCTCATCCCATTCCACCCTGTGCTTTGGGGCAGGGTTCCACTAGCCCAGGTTGCTCCAAGCTCCACCCAACCTGGCCTTGGACACTCCCAGGGATCCAGGGGCAGCCACAGCTTCTCTGCCCAACCTGTGCCAGGGCCTGCCCACCCTCCCAGCCAAGAATTCCTTCCCAAGATCCCATCTAACCCTGCCCTCTGGCAGTTTTTGGGCAAAATATTAATTTCTGCAGCAGTCAGAGGGAGTTTCATCCCTGAGTCATTTGTGCCCGTATCTGCTGTGCACGAATCCACAGGGATGGCGAAATCAAAGCGAACCCTCCTGCCCTTCTTTTAAGCCACCTGGAAGTTTAACAGCCCTGGGGAGGTGGTCAAAGCTCTGACTTGCCCTCTTATCCCAAGTGCAGCCTCTTGAAACCCCCCATCTCCCCCTGGTCTCTGGCCAGACGATGCTGAGCTCTGTGGGCCCAGGCAGTGGGTACCACCCCCTCACAAGGCAGATGCTCCCAGGCAGTCGGGGAGCTTTTCCAGCAGATGAGGGCTGGTGCCTTTGAAGTCGTCAGCTGCCTGCCTGAAAAATCAAACCCGGGGCTTAGAGCAGCTTGGAATATCACCAGATCTTGGGAGAGATGGCAGAGCCTGGTCCTCGTTATCTCCCCGGAGCCTGATGGGTTTCTGAAGCCGCCGAGGTGAGCCCGTAACGGCACAGAGCATCAGCTAACCTGCAGCTGTGGAAATTTTCCCAGGGCTGGGAGAAAGCCAGCCAGTCCTGTAGAAAAAAAAAATACCCAAAGGCCTGTTCTGGGCTCTGCTCAGCCAGGACAGACACACTGTAAAATTCTGGGCAGTTCTTTCGTGAAGACTGGGGGGAAAATGCTGAGGTGTCCCCATCCATCCATTGACAGGACAAGAGGAAACGGCCTCAAGCTGTGCCAGGGGAGGTTTAGGTTGGATATTAGGGAAAATTCATCACAAAAAGGGTTGTCCAGGGGCTTTTCCAACGCCCTGAGAGGCCTTGTCCCATGGAGCAGGCAGGTTTGGAGCAGGGAGCGTGGAGACACTGAGAGAAGGAGCTGCTGGTTCAGGATGTGCCTGGAACATGCGGGGTGTCCAGTGGGAACACTTCCCACCCTCCTCAGCCCTCGGGAGCCGGGCTGGGGCGTTGCACCGTGGGATGGACGAGGATTTCTGGGGTTGAACAGCCCCGTGTCCCCCGTGGCTCAGCCCCCCCAGTGCAGCGGGGCGGGGTGCGGGTCCCCCGCGGCCTCCCGGGCCGTTCCCCGGGGGCAGGAGGGTGCACGGCCGGGCACAGCCACACGGTGGTAGGAGAGTCCCTCGGCCGAGGGACAGCAGAGGGACCGGGGTGACCCAGCCGGAACCCCCCCGAGCCCCTCGGCCCCACAGGGCGGTCCCTCAGGAGCATCCCCAGCCCCAGCCCTGCTCCTGCATCCCCTGATCCGGGTAAGAACTCCGGCCACCCCTCCTCGTCCTCCTCCTCCTCCTGCGGGGGCTGGGTGAGAATGCAGGGCAGGGAAACAGCTGGAGAGGTCAGATTCCAGGATGCTGAAGGTCTTTTCCAGCCTAAATCATGGAAACGGGCAGCTCTGCAGGGGGGGGTCTCACCTGAGAGGGGCAGAATCCCCTCCCTGTCCTGCTGGTGTTGATTCCACGGTTCTCTGCTGCCCCGGAGGGAGCTGAGTCACCAGGTGTTTATTTGTCCCGTCGGGATATTTGCATCCCGTCCTGGCTGTGCTGGCAGGATCTCCAGTCCCCGGGGAGCTGTTTGCTTTGCCGTGACCTTTGTATCTGTGGAAGAGGCTCGGGCCAAGGTCAGCTTTAACAACAGCGCTGCCCTCCCCGATCGATGCGGGCGCTGTCCCAGCCCGGCTCCCCTCGCCCCCTCGGCACATCGTGGTCCCTCAGTCGGGCCGTGTCACCACCCGGGGTGACGTCAGTGTCACACAGGCTCCGAACGCTCGGGGGGTGGAAGTTTTTGCTTGCTGCCAGCAAAGGAATTTTCCCCACCTGTTGGTTTGTTCCAAAGTAATCCTTTCCTCCAACTGGGCAAACAGTTTGGCTTGGCTGCCCTCCCGTGACTCACCGGTGAAACATTTCACGGATCGATATCCCGGTGGCTGAACCCTCCACCAGGCTGTCAATGAGGCTGCTGCTAACGGGGCCGTCCAGATGGGCTGCTGAATGTGGGGTGAACTGTGCAATTGTGATACCCTCCTGCACTGCTCACAACAGGTCGATTAGAGACTTCAGAGCGTATGAAATCTACTTTTCTCAGGGAGATTTCCACATCGAGGGCAACTGCAGGAGATAAAAAAATGGGAAGAACCTTGTCCAGTGGGAGGTTTCCCTGCCCGTGGCAGGGGATGCAACAAGATGGGCTTTCGGGTCCTCCCAACCCAAACCACAGAGTTGCAGCTCCACCAAAAATCCGCTCAGCACCAGGCCTGGGTCCCACTGGCACGGTGGGAACGTGGGTCTGTGCAGAGGTTCACCCTCACCGTGGACAGGATCCACCTTCCCTGACATCTGCAAATGTCCCAGATCATTTTCCTGCATCTGTTCCCCCTGGCCCTGAGCCTCCCCTTGGCCAGGCTGACGGTGTTGCTCCTGCTGTTGGATCCTGGAAGAGAAAGAAAAAAAAAAAAAATCAGAATGTATTGATTTCTGAGCTTGTTTTAACTTGAAAACAAAAGCCATGAGCAGTGTGGCTCCAAAATATCACTTTCCATTTCCAGGAGCAAGCGCTGGAGCTTTACAACAGGAACATGGACCCAAGAAGACAAGGAGGGAACGGCTTGTAAATGGCTTTTTAGTGCAAACTGTGTTTCAGTTTTATGGGTGATGGCTGGAGATCCCTTTGGAGCTGTGTGCTAAAGAGGTTATTTTGGATCCCGCTCAGAGGCTGCAGCAGTTGGGCCCATTAAAAAGTAAATTTTTCATGTCGAGAAACAATCTCTTGCAGCTGGAGGGCTCAGCTGTGACAGAGGGGGTGAGGGCAGTGCTGGGGTGCTGGGCAGGGCTTGGGCAGGCCCTGGCAGGGGCTGGTCCTGTCCCCCCATCCCAACCACGGCCGGGGCTGCTCTGGCCACGGCTCCTCCCTGCTCACCCGCTGGCAGTCACGGATCCCAGCCCACCACAAGTGCAGACCAGGGGTGGTTTTCCAGCCTGGAGCACGTCACGGGCTCGCCCTCCCACCAGCAATTTGGCAGGATGGATCCCGCTGCTGCCTTTGGCACCAGATGTTTGTGGAAGGGCCCGGGGACAGATGTGACTCCAGCCTTGACTGAAACCCAAAAAAAAAAGTGCCGTTTCCCTCCATAAATCCCAGCTTTCCTTGGATTGATTCAATCCCAGGCAGCTCCTCTCCGGTGGTTTGTTGGCTTGGCTTGATTTTTCCCGCTGTTCAAACACAGATAACGTCACTGGGAGCGGGATGTGCAGCATCCCCACATCACCTGTATCACAGAGATACAGCAGGAGCAGCAAATGCTGTTTGCTTTGAGTTCCCCTTAACTGAAAATACACATTTAAATAATAAAAAAAAAAAAAGGGAAACCTGGAATTGGTTTTTACAGCCGTGGCTGTTGGAGTTTTGATTCCGGTTGACATCAGCGAAGGGTCGTGGCCCTTATAACCAAAAGCAAAGCTCCCCACCTGAAACTGGGCCCTGGAAAGGTGCTGATGACTTTGTAATTTTAAAATTAAAATGATAGACTTTTTTTTTTTTTTTTTTTACCTTTTGGAAAACTCTCGTGAGAGAGCTGGGGAGGGACTTTGGACAAGGGCCTGGAGTGACAGGGTTAGATGCATATTGGGAAGGAACTCCTCCCTGTGAGGGTGACAAGGCCCACCTGCAGAGGTGGGAGAGTGTTTTGGTGTCGAGGTGTTGCTCACAGGTAGCTGCCAGCACCCAGGGCTGGGCAGGGAGCAGGCAGGGATTGGGCAGGAATCCAGGGATGCCCATGGCCACGTCCCTCCCCTGCCCACAGCCACTGGAGCTGCATGAAAGTGCCTCATCTCACCCTCGATCTTCATCTTTTGTTTCAAGCTTTTAATTGTGAAATATTCTGTGTGCGTTTTGCACGCATAATTATGGGGCAAAAGATGGTGATAAAATAGTTTAAATTAATAAGATTATTAAGTAACCTCTGCTGCTGGTAATTCCTCACTCGAGCAGGCGCGCAGTTCACTGTAATTAGTTTTCTGCTTCGCTGGAGCATGTTTAAAGGAGCTGGGAGGGATTTTGGGGGGGGGAGAAAGCTGTAAAGCCGAGCTCACAGCAGGGCAGAGGTTTGTCCATGGAAGGTGACAGTCAGAGAAATGCCCTTCCCAGCCCCACGGCACAGCAGGGCTGGGGGTTCGGTCTGTGCGGTGGCACAGGGACAGGGGATGGCTCTGGGGCACTGACACAGGGCATTTTTTGTTGCCCATGTCCCCATGGGCTCTGCCCAGGGCAGGATCCTCTGGAGAGGCTGCTCAGGGCCTCTGCTCACAGCTCCCATGGAACTGCCCCATTTGGGCACAGGGTTATTCTCTTTGATGGGTGACTGATGGTAGGTGAAGGAATACTTAAAATTTGTTCTCCCAGTAAATAACAAATAACAAGTCAATACCACCAGCCAGGGATGGTGGAGATAATCAATGGCTCTGCAGCCAAATCATCTTGTTTGGGCCGTAAAACAAGGTCCTTCTGCAGGGAAAGAGGGTAAATACTCATCTCTCTCCTCCTTCCCAGGATCAGGAACAGGCAGGCAGGGCACTCCTTGGGTTTCCACATGAATCTTTATTAGTTCATCCTCATGGAGTGCTGGATGGAGCGCGGATCCGGCCCCAGGGCAGGGTGAGAGCGGTGCCAGGAGGGCACAGCCCCCTGAGCGGGCACATCCCAGCGCTGGCTGCACGTAAATCCCGCTGGGAACTCTGCAGCGCCAGTCCTCGGTGCTGGGCGTGGGGAGCTGAAGGCAAACAGCTGTGGCTCTACTGCAGAAAACCTCCCCATTACCTCTGTCAACAATTTTATTTTTAAAACTCCGCCAAATGAGAGGTGCATCCTTTATCTGCTGCACGGCGGCCGCATATGTAACACCAGCACATAATTAACAGTCAAGATCATTTACATTGTCGCTTAGCTAATTTTCATAATGTTTTCTTTATTATCAGAGGAAGAAATTAACCCAAGAATTTATTTACATACTAGTCTCAAACAGTAACAGCTTGCTAATTGCCTGTTAGGTGATTAATAAGCTTACAGCAGATGCTAATGAATCGAGAGCTCACTGTTTCAAAGGTGCTCTTGCAGCATGCTTGTGTTTTGGCAGCTTAATTAGTGCAATAATTATGTACTTGTTGCTCCTTCTTTCAAGCAAATACTGTCAAATGCTTAAAAGATTAAAGAGAATTATATCGCGCCGAACTCGCTGTGCTCGAGTGTTCTGCCTCCGCCGCTTCCCGGCGGCTCCGAGCGGGGCAGGGGGAAATGCAGCGGTGGCCTGGTTTGGGTGGGCTGGCTGGAGGTGGAAGGAGGGGAGCAGAGCAGTCCCTGCTCCTCACCCAGCCCCTGCTCCTCACCCAGCCCCTGCTCACCCTGGGGAGGAGCTGCACGGACACTTGGGTGGGATGGGGACTCAGACACCGGCACTTGGGGACACGGTTCTGTGGTGGCCTTGGCAGAGGTGGGGACATGAATCTGCTGGAGAGAGCCCAGAGGAGGCCATGAAAATGATCCAACCAGACAACTTCTGAGATCCCTTCCAACCCAAACCATGGTGTGGTTCCATGAAGAGGAGTCCAGGCTCTGTGGAGCAGAACAGCGGCCGTGCTGCACCAGCCACGGGGAGTTTCCACCTTCAGGGCAAAGAACTTGAATTAAACCTTTCAAGATGATGTGGAGAGATGTCCCTCTTTGCCTTCATGGTCAATTGCCTCTGCCATCTCCATGCACCCAGAGCTTGGGAGACCTCTTCACAACCTCCCTCTCACGTCCTTTCCGGGCTGGGAAGTCCCGCTCCATTCTGTTGGCTCTTTCGACCATCCCCTTGGCTTTGCCATTGCTTCCTGCACCCAGGGCGAGCCAGGACAGCTGCCACGCACAGCTGTCACCTTCCCCCTGTCCCCTTTGAGGTGGGAGGGAGCAGAGCAGACACGGAGCTCTGGGTGTGGACACCCCCACGGCCTGCAGCGCGGCACCGGCACGTCCACCTGCCCCTCTCAGGAGCTACTGGGCAGAAGGGCCTGCTCAAAAGTCCCCACGATGGCCCTTGGAGCTCCTTGAGCGGTGAGAGCTCCTTCAAACCCACGGCTGTGTGTGCAGAGCCAGGGGTGAAGTGCCGGGACTCCACAGCAGCAGGCTGGGAGCGAGGAGGTGGCAAAACGCTGCCACGGAGCCTCTCGCGAGTGTCCTCCCGTGGGCGCCGGCGATGGAGTGGTGTCCCTGTCTCAAGGAGCAGCAGCGGAGGCCGGTGGAGAGCCACTCGACTGCTGAAACACCCGTCCCTGGAGGGGAACAGGCAGCTGGGGCTGGAGATCGCTCCAGCAATCTCCGGTTTCCTTGGTGACAGCCGGCATCTCTGCGCCGCACAAGAGCCGGGGCTCGGCGGGTGGAGACGAGCCCGTTTGCTGGCTATTACCCCGGATTTCTCGGTGTAGGGTTTCAAAGGTCCTCATTGTCTGCAGTCTGAGGGGCCGGGTGGCGGCAGAGCCCCCCCCCCCAGCCCCATCCACGCGGGGGTGACGGCATCGCTCGCAGCCACGGGCTCCTGCCCGCGGCTCCTTCCCCGGTAGCTGTTGCCATCTTGTTTAATTCCCGCCTTATCTGATTGTCACAGCGCGTCTCTCCCTGTTAGGCAGCGAGCCAATTTGTTACTTAACCTGTAATTGCACTTTAATATAAGCTATCTCAAAAATGTGTTTTCAGAGGGAGTTTTATAAACACGCGATCCGCTCCCAGCATCCAACGGCCGGATTCTTTGGGAGCGGGCTCCTGGGAGGATTTGGCACCGGGGCTGTTAGTTTTAGCGGCTGATGCTTTATCACGGGCTGACACGCTGTGTGTCGTTAGAGGGCACAGCCCTCAGGAGCTCACTGTATTTAAAACACCACTTCTTCCCAGGAATTCGCTCTCAATGTGATTTGTTGCTGATTTGTTGACTCGAACCCTGCGAAAACCCACGAATCTTCTGACTTCAGCTGAAATCACATTATTGTGGGAAACGCGGTGCTTTTTGGTTTGTGGAATGCAGGAATAATAGCGAGAATAATGCTCTGCCAGTGGCTGCTGGCAGATTCACTTTTTAATAACTCCAATTTCACAAATTAAATGCTGATAACACGTCTCACTCTCATCCCAGGCTCGCTCCCTGCTGCAGTTGTAGGGGAGGGAAGGTATTCAATCTCCATCTCAACTCATTAATTTTAAAAAGTTGGCCAGTATTTGCAAAGTGTTAAACATATAAAAATTAATGTTGACAAATCTTTGAGGAATAGAATGAAACAAAAGAAATCAATTAAGGAAACAGCCCCCGGTTATATTTTATAATCTAAATTGTGCTCAGCCTTGTAATAGAAGTTACCTGCAAACCCTGGTGCTGGATGGAAAACTTAGGAGGGGAAGTTTGGGCTCAGGATGGAAGCAATATTTGCTGAAACTACTTAATATTGTAATGAGTCAGTGTGTGGCTCCTCCAGGTCTGGTCACCAGCCTGGGCAATGTCCTGAGGGGAGCGAGGCCCTGGAGAGCAACAGGAAAAACCTTAATGGACTTTGTGGGCTTTTGCTACAAGTGGTAATGGCTTCCCGCTGCCAGAGGGCAGGGTTAGATGGGATATTGGGAAGAAATCCTTCCCTGGGAGGGTGGGCAGGCCCTGGCACAGGTTGGGCAGAGAAGCTGTGGCTGCCCCTGGATCCCTGGAAGTGTCCAAGGCCAGGTTGGACGGGGCTTGGAGCAGCCTGGGCTAGTGGAAGGTGTCCCTGCCCATGGCAGGGGGTGGGACTGAATGAGCTTTAAGGTCCCTTGTTCCCATCTGGGCTGGTTTTGACCCAGCACAGCAGAGCCCACTCGGTGGCTGAGCCACCAGAGCAGTGAGAACGTGGCCGGAGGGCTCGGGGTGAGGACCGTGACCCCACTCACCTCCATCCCTGGTGCCTCCTGAGCCTGGCACAGGCAGGGCAGGACCTTGGCACGTGCCTCCATCACTGTCCTTCACCACTGCTGGCCCGAGACAGTGCCTGAGGCTCTGGGAGCAGGGGACACAGAGGGGACAGCGAGCACCAGCTCATCCTGTGCCGTGACCCGCCGGCACGGGATCCCTGCAGAGGCCCACGAGCACCCGAGGGACCGTGGCCCTGTGCTATCAGTGAGTCACTTCTGCTTAGGACAGCAGTATAAATGAATTTGGATGTCTGTGTGATCCTATCAGTGTTATCTCAGGCTTTGTATTTTAAGGCTTTTGTGGCCTTCAGAGTAAATAAGTGTTTTCTCTGGCTGACACGTGAACCCGGAGGAGAAGGGTAAGTTGTCTTGGCTGGCTCCAGCACAGTGGGAGAAACCCCGTGGGCTTTTCACCACCAGTTGTCTAAGTGGACTAATGTTTATTAGAGGCAGGAAAGTGATGAAGGAAGGCCCCCAAAGCATCACCCCACTGGGGGGGATCCTGCTTGTCCTTCCCCCCTCCAGCAGCATTCCCAGCCAGTGGAGCTGCCCGTGACCTTGTGCCAGCTCCAGCAAGGTGATGTGCTCACTCACAGCCCCCTCTCCCCCTCGACATTTTCTCCTCCTTTTCCAAAGAAAAAAATATTGTATTGACCATTTTTTAATACATATTTTGTTTCCAATTAATTTAGATAGATTTAGAGAGACCCATAAAAGTCTCTGCATAGGAAGTACAGCTGAGGAAGGAAGATCTCCATCCCGGGGAAGGGTAAAGGAAAGATCCATCAAAGGATTATCTCCAGCATTCACTTAATTTTATTACTTCAAGTGACTTTATTACCTTCATTTTGCTTTCTGTTGCATTCCAGCACTTATTTAATAAACCCCTCTCCGGTTTTAAATAGCAGTTTAGTTTTTATGGTAATGCTAAACTTAATCAGATGCTCAAATTAGCTTGAAATTAATTATATTGACAGCAATAACCCTCAGTTCCCCCTTCACGTCCTGTGTACAGATCTCCTTCAAGACTGCATTAAATGCCATTTAGACATGGAAATTAGTGGCAGCCCAGTTCCCTGCCAGCAAGGGCAGTGCTGGTGGGACATGGAGAGGGGACAACCCAAATTTGTGATAAGAACACCTTTTCCTGACAAAAGCTGAGCTTCCCTGCTGTCCCCTCTCGGGGTTTCTGGGCAGCCTGAAGGCACCACCTTGCTATGGAGGAGGGCAAAGCATGGAGGAGCAGATGGAGGTCATGGAATAATGGAATGGTTTGGGTGGGAAGGGACCTTCAAGCCCACCCAGTTCCAACCCCTGCCATGGGCAGGGACACCTTCCACCAGCCCAGGTTGCTCCAAGCCCCGTCCAACCTGGCCTGGGACACTTCCAGGGATCCAGGGGCAGCCACAGCTTCTCTGGTCACCCTGTGCCAGGGCCTGCCCACCCTCCCAGGGAAGGATTTCTTCCCAATATCCCATCTAACCTCTGTCAGTGTAAAGCCATTCCCCCTTTTCCAGTCACTCCAGGCCGTGTAAAACTCCAAAGCTGCCTCTCCTTTGCTCTCCAGGGTTTCTCTTGGAGCTGCCAGTCCCTATTGCCTCGTGCTCTCCCATCGGAGCGAGATCCCGGCCACATCCAGCCCCTGCAGCGGGGCTGGGGTTGATGATTGCTGCGTGTTGGTGGAAAGCCATTTGTTACTGATGCCAGTGTAGAGCTCTGATTAGCTTGGCACTGCTCAGTGCCCTAAACCCTGCCCTTCCCACGCTGAACCGTGCCAGGCCGGGCCGGGCACACGGTCCCCCAGTCCCAGGGGCTGTGACCTTTCCTGGGGCTGTCCTGCGTGTCCCAGAGCACACAAGGTGTTAACCTGCATTAATGAGACTGATGTGATAACTCCTGCCAGTGGAGCCAGCCCTCCCTGCAGCTGGGGGGGGGGGTGGGGGGGTGTTTAAACAGCCAGAGGAGTTTGGAATATTAACCCACGGTTCATTGCCAGCGGAATTCCGGCAAGGTCTGACTGCTGCACTGGGGGAGTGAAGACAGCCTGACTCGGAGAGGGTTCCTGCTAAACCTGCCCTGGGTTTCCAGGGACCTGGAAAATGCATTATGGTAAAAATCAGCGTGACCTTCTGCGAGCACCGCGCGGAGCCTGGATCGGCACCACCAGCTCTTGGAACGGCACGAGGCTCCCCCATTGTTTGCATTCTGGCTGGATGAGGGAAAAGTAATCAAAGCAGGGCTAAAACCCCCCCAAAATGACCCAAATGGAGCAACACCCGCAGTATTTACTGCCCCTGGCCGCGCTGTCACGCGTGGCCCGTGCCATCGCCACGGCAAAGCTGGGTTTGCTTTTCATTGGCTCCCAGGCACGGTACGATGGGGGCTGCAGTGTGAGTTGTTTTCCCTTTTGGAATGAATAACTCTTGTGGTGAAGCTGACACGAAGCATAAATTTGTTAAATTACATAAACATTATTGCGACCCATAAAATTCAATGAATCCTCGTCGCCTGTTTACTCATGGCTGGCTTTACTGTTTGCACAATGTAATTTAACGTGTCAATTTGCTCTCAAATAAAAAACATCTGGCCTTTTGACATGCCAAAAAAACTGCAGAGATGATCTGAGAACAGAGCTAAAAGCCCAGGCTTTACATAGCAGTTAGCAAGGGGCTCTTAAAAGGAAGCCAATATCATCCAGATCAATTGATGGCCTCTTGGCAAACCTACTTCTGCAAACCCTGCAAGATTAGTAAATTTTATCCTAATTAAAATTAAGAAAAGCCACGGAAGGCTGGCACGTGCTTTGCAATTACATCTCCTGCCAATATTGACATCCAGTCTATTGGATTTTTTAAACAATCTTATTATTTTGTAATCACGAATAACAAGAAGAAAATTATACATTCATAAGAGATTTTTTTTTTTATTCCGGACGAGCTCCGGAGTCCCAGTAAATTAATTCCCCTCCCTAAGCCCCTTAGCTCGAGATTCTCCTTAAAACCTCCGACTCGGGGAGCCGGGCTCGGACGAGCATCCCCGTCCCCGCAGCCCCACGCTAAGAAAGGCCGTTAAATCCCGGCTTAATCCCTAATAAGCGGTAATACCTATCGCTCCCCCAGACAGCACACGGGAGATGCTGACCTAAATAAGGGGAGTTTAGGAGAGCCACATGTGGCAGCAATCCCCCGGCGAGCTCCGCGTGCCACCGCCGGCTGCTCGCGCTGATTGATGGAGACGTTTATGATTTGCATGGGAGACAGTTCGTGTAATTACGGATTACGGAATAAAGCCAATCGGTTGCAAAGATTAGAGAGGCCACGTCCCGCGGGAGCCGCCGGGGAGCTGCGCGGCCTCCCTTGCTCCCGGTTGCATCTTGGGGGCCTGGGAAGGGCAGAGCCCCGGTGCCTGCTCCCGAGACACCGCTGGAAGGGGAGCAGCCCCAGCGCCGGGCCAGACGTCGGCTTGTGGGGTAATTATCAACCCTCTGGAACAACCAGAGCCGATCCCCGCGATGAAATCAGGGGGTTACGGCGAGTTCAGGCATTGTTTTCATTAAGGGAGAGACATCTCTTCCTTTGGGGAACGCTGAACTCACGTTCCAGCCGATAGGAAAGATTTCCCATATTGTCAGCGAGGGTTAGACACATTTGTGCGTAAATAAATCGGGATTTCTCCTCCCCCGCCAGGAGAACACGCAGTGTTTTCTTTGAAAGTCTGTGGGACTGGCGGTGGTTTTACTCTAATCAAGTTCTTGGCATTTGGTACGGGTTTATAATGGGACTCAAGTAGTTGCACATTTTCTGTAATTGGACTCGAGTAATTGCACATTTCTCCAAATGATTAATGAACGGAATTAAAAAGTTTGAAAAAAGTCGCCTGCGACGCTGTGGGGAAACGGGAACGTCAGCGGGGCCGGGGGAGAGAGGCTGTTCCACAGATCTTTGTGGGCTGCAGGGGTGACGTGAGAGAGCAGAAATCCCACGGGGATGGAGGGGCTGTGCCGCAGGCGGGCCCCGCCGGGTGTGAAGCACAAAGCTCGGTGGGGATTATCGGATCGAGATATTGGAGAGATAACACGTGGCAAAGGTGGCTCCTGCCAAGCTCCATCTGATCCTTCCTTACAGGAGATAAAAAGAAACAAGTGAGTTCCAGGACACGGATTTCTGTGGGGTTGTCAGCGAGTGGTTCCCACACGATGATTCCCGGGTTTTTTTCCCACCCTGTGAGCGGTGGCTCCTCTGCACTTCCACAAAGGGATGGTGTTTGATGGGAGAACTGGGAACATATGGTGTGGATCACTCGATTTGGAAGTCGTCAGAGGAGGAAGGGGAAAAAAAAAAGAGCTGTGGACACCCATCTGTAAAACCTGACTGCAAACATGGCAAGGGAGGCTGGGCCTGAGCGCTTACACCTCCCATGGCGTTGTCTGTGCTGCATGGAAAGATCCTGGGATCCCAGGCATTGCCAGATGTGAGTGGAGCAGGGTGGGATGGGGCATGGAGGGATGCACAAGGGGACAAGTGCATCCATCTGCACCCAGAGCTTGGATCCTGCACCCCCCTGTATCCAGCTCTTGGATCCTGCACCCATCTGCACCCACACTTGGCTCCTACAGCCATCTGAGCTCCTGCACCCTCAGCCAGGCTTGGGGTGCCCCCATCCCAAGCTGTGGCTCTGTGACCAGCCATGGCTGTGATTTTGGGAAAAATCCTCACCCCAGCACAGAGGCTGGTGTGGGAAAGCTGGTGTGGAAAAGCCCAGGCCCAGGAGCACCCAGGCTGTCTGGGGACTGGCAGAGCACAGGGATGTGCTGCCTAATGCAGCCAGGAAAGCAAAGAAAACTATTTTTCCTCCCTAATTTCAACATAATTTCAAATTGAATTCATTTTAATGCTTCAGTTTGCACATGAGGATGGAAAAATAATTTCCCAACAGAAATTCCATGCTTTTCCCCATGGTGCAAACCCTGCAGGGATGATGCACACCCTGCACTATGCCTGGAGCAGGACCCGTGGCCCCCTGGATCCTGCAGAGTTGGGGGGACCAGGCATTGCTCTTCCATCAAGAGACCTTTTTGCTCCTGGGATCCAGGCATTGTTGAAAAAAAAAAAAATCCCAAGATGAAAGATGATGGTTTAAATTAGGGTAGAAGAGTTCTGGGAGAAAAAACTAAAGTGCTGAAGGCTTGGCTTGGCACCTGCCAAGGCCAAGGGGCTCCTGGCCGGGCTGCCTGGCTGAACTGGGGACCAGTTTGGTGTGCAGAGTGGGAGCAGGAGGCAGCTGGGACCTTTCACGCCTTGGACACGGGGATGTGAGGTCTGAAACCTCATCCTTGGCTCTCCCAGCCGGGGCAGCCGGAGCTGGGATGGATCCTACAGGAATGGGATCGTGAGAGATGTGGGGTGGGCTGGGGCAGTGAGGGCTGGGTGTCCTGGTTGGAAATGAATCTGAGCTGTTTTAGGCTGACTCCTTCCCTTCAGCAATAACCTACAGCACAGGGAGTGCTGTCAATAGCTGATATCACCAGACTGTCCCTGCACTGCACGTGGAGAGCAGGAGCTGCCCATGGCCAGCCCTGGCTGCAGGTTCCTAATTAAACCCAGGGCTCCACGGCTCCCCTCTCCCTCCAAACACTGCTCCTGATGGATGGCCTCTTGCTCCAGCCCAGGGATGCCAATCCAGGGAGATGAGAGGAGGTGCCTGGGGAGTGCCAGGGACAGTGCTGAGCTGATAATGAGCCCTGAGCCCAGACTAAACATGGCAGGGGGCTGCCAGACCCTTCCCCAGAGGGGTCCTGCAGGATGTGCTGGCTGCTCCTCCACAGGGATTGGTGCTGTGCCCGGCGCTGCCTGCTCTGCCTGGGCATTCCGGAATGCTGGCACGTGCTGGGGGAGGAGATGGGACATGGCCAGGCAGGGCTCGGTGGGGGATCTGCCTGGCCAGCACAGAGCATCCCAAGCAGCATCCCAAACTCCTTTCACTGGGTGATGGGCCCTCCTTGTCCCCTGTCCAGTGCTGCCATCCTGCTGGGGATGATGTCATTCCCACACTGGCTTTGGCACTGGCCGCTTGGCCACGGCTGCTGGCCCAGGGACAGAGAGAGGATGGTCTGGGCATGCAGGGATGGCCAGATGGGATCACAGGGTGGGAGGGAAGGGGCAGCTTTCAAGCCCTTTTCATTCCCTTCTCTGATGCAGCTCAGCATCCCTCCAGATCCTCCTGTGCTGGAGAGGCTCAGGGATGGCATCAATGTCCATGCTGGCAGAGTCCAAAGTCTCCAAGCTTTGCATCCAGCCCTGGGAGGTCTTGGCATGATGTAAGTCATCACAGTCACAGAATCCCAGAATGGTTTGGGTTGGAAGGAGCCTTAAAGCCCAGCCCATTCCACCCCCTGCCACGGGCAGGGACACCTTCCACTAGCACAGGGTGCTCCAAACCCTGTCCAACCTGGCCAGGCTCCTTGGACCCTCTTCAGCATCCTTTGGGAAGGGAGGGAGAAGCCCCCAACCCCAAACCTGCCCCCCTGCACCCAGAAGATGGGGGTTCTCCAGCATTCCAGGCCAGGAGGAGACACCCTAAGGCTGACAAGAGCCGTGCCCTCTGCTCCCACCACATCCCACAGCCTCCCACCCTCGGCAGCAGGAGCCACTGGTGCAGAGAGGAGCATGGGGAGGGAAAAGTGTGCTGAAATATCTCTCCTGGTCTGAGCCAGCAAAACCAAATAACAGCGAAGCAGCAGCAAAATAGGATTTATAATACCCTCAGCTTTACTCTCCAATTTCAGCTTTGAAGATGAATGTTTGCTGCGCTGTTATTCATTTATACATTATTTTTCCTATCTCCTGAGGGACACTGTGCTTCCCAACACACACACACACACACACACACACACGCACACACACACTGCATTTACTTGTCTTTCTGGAAATCATACCAGTTCTGCTCAGTGCTCCTGAGCATTCCTGTGTCCTTGTGCAATGACCCATCCTGAAATGTGGGCAGCAGGGCAGGGAGGGGATTCTGCTGCTCCCAGGGCTGGAGCCCCTCTGCTCTGGAGCCAGGCTGGGACAGCTGGGGGGGTTCATCTGCAGAAGGAAAGGATCCAGGGAGACCTGAGAGCCCCTTGCAGGGCCTAAAGGGGCTCCAGGAGAGCTGGAGAGGGACTGGGGACAAGGCATGGAGGGACAGGACACAGAGAATGGCTTCCCACTGCCAGAGGGCAGGGAGAGATGGGATACTGGTGAGAAATTGTTGGCTGTGAGGGTGGGCAGGCCCTGGCACAGGTTGCCCAGAGAAGCTGGGGCTGCCCCTGGATCCCTGGAAGTGTCCAAGGTTGGACCAGGTTGGATGGGGCTTGGAGCAACCTGGTGTAATGGAAGGTGTCCCTGCCCATGGCAGGGGGTGGGCACGTGATGAGCCTCGAGGTTCTTTCCAACACAAACCATTCCATGATCCCATGATTCATCCTCTGATCTCTGGAGACGCAATCCCTGCAGTGCAGGTCGGTGCCAGGTGAGTAATTGCTCCGGAGTCCACAAAGCCACAGAGTTCTCGTGAAATGTTCCAAGGTGCTCGTGCTCAGGTGGTTGTGGCTCCCCAGGCAAAGGGCTGCCAGGCCCCTGGGCATGGGGGTGAGGACAGGCTGGCCTGGGAACACCCCCTCCCCATGGCACGGGCACTCCTCCCGCGAGATGCCGTGTGAGCCGACCGCGTTAGATCCGGGGGCGATAAAACGGGTGTGATGTTGTGTTGCAAAAGGAACAATGAATGCAAATGAGCTGGAGAGGGTTTTATTATTAAAGGGAAGATGGATGGTTCAGCTATCTGGTGTGGGAAAAGCCGGTGTCCTTATTAAATGTAATTATCTGCAGCGCTAATAAAAGCGTGCAGATTTCCCCGGGTCAGGCCGCTCTCCGCTCCCCCCACGCTCCCAAACGCTAATAAGCAGCAGCTGGAAGAGCCTGGAGAGGAGTTCAGAGGAGATGCCCATCACACCAAGCAACTCGCTAATTGCTGCTCGAGGAGAACGCGGAGCCCATCGGGGCGGTCGCTCAACTGGCCGTGCAGGATGAGGAGCCTCGCCGTGCTCCGAGCGGGGCTGGAACCGCGGGAGAGGTGGAGGAAAGATGTGCTTTTCCCAGAGCGTGCATGGGGATCGTCACCCCCGTGCCCTCGTGTCCTGCAGCTGCAGGGAGACGCTCGGCTGCTCCTCCTTGCCCCGGGATGCTGCTGGTGCAATAACAGCACCGCTGACCTCAAAGGGAGGAGAACAAAAGCCGGGATGCGGAGGGGAGGAGGCGTCATCCCAAATGAGATGCTTCGGAGCGCTTTGATCTGCTATTGTTTTAATTAATGCCTCTAATAAGAATGGGAGATTCTGGATAAAGGATCCCTGGATCATCAATTTAATGAGCTTTCCCTTTGGAGGAGCTGTGAGTGAGGCTGCTGGTCCGGCTTGGAAACTTCCCAGCAGCGCCAGCGCGGGCTCGGCCGTCCTGGGAAAGCTGCGGGAGCGAGAGCAAGCAGAGACAAGGGCTGGGAAAACAAACACCCTTTTGCAGCCCTCCCGAAGGAAGCACAAACCAGGGCAGATTCCACTGCTTTTAAGAGATGCTTCCAACCTGGCCTCCCAGAGCTTCCAGAGGCTGGGGGAAAACCTCCAGGGAACCCAAGGGATGCTTTTTGGAGAGCAGCACCAAAAGAGAGGGGCTGGAACAGCGACAGGCAGAGCTCTGCACAAGCTGGGAAGGCCCCACGTGCTCACCCCTCCAGTTCGTGATTCCCTGGGACTCCTCCCTGCTGGAAAGGGGGATGTCTGGAGGGATGCCCAGTCAGGCACTGGGGAGAGGGGAGTAGGGACCACCTGGCTGCATGACAGGCACCAGGGGGGTGGCACACACGTGCCCAGGATCCCGCTGACCCGACAGACCCCCACATTCCCAGGCAGCGTTTTCCAATCCCAGCCCGGCTATTTCCCTCGGTGGTAAATAACAGAGCACCGGAGCAGCTGCTGTGCCACTGATCCCGTGGGAAGGGTGGGGACTTCAGCTGCAGAAGGTTTGCTTTCAGTTTTGCCTGGCCAAGGAATAAATAAAAGGAATTTCTCCCCCTCTCCCCCCATGTGTCTGTATGTAATTTCAGGGTGGGAAGTTGTCATTTTTCTGCTGGCAGCGTTTGCTGTCAATTCTCAGGGATGTCATCAGAGCCACAGGACTCGGGCCAGCTCCCATCAAAGCCCATGGAAATGACTTTCTGCTTCCCACAACCTCACCAGGGATGGATTTGGCTGTCGTGCTGCTGTTCCAGAACACAGGGTGAATTCAGGGTGCTCCATAAATAATTACCATTAACAGCAGGGCCTGGCACACGCTTCCCCAGGTCCTCTCTGGCTGCCAGGGCCCTCACCCTGCCTTGGCTTTCCAGCAGGATGGCACCCAAGGCACCTGGTGAGTGATCCAAGAGGTGGCCATGGGTCCCACAGTGCTGGTGCTGCCCAGCTCAGGATGTCCCCCCAAAATCAGGAACCTTTCTGCCTCCAGAAATGGAGATTCTCCTCCCACAGTTCCTGGTGTCTCCTCCGAAACATCTCTTCCCAGAAACACCCCAATCCCCAACAGCCTCGCCTGGCACAAGAAATCCCTTTGGCCATTGAACCTGCTGTCTTGTGGTGGCACAAACCTCTTCCTAACAGGGACAAAGGTCCGATTTTAGACTCAGCTGGTTTTTTTCTGAGCTGGTCCCTTTTACACCCAGCTGTGCTTTTTGGGCTGGCAGGGACAGCAGGAGGCACGAGATGAAACATGCGGGGCTGTGAGTTCACTCTGTGCTCTGCTGGGGTGCTTTGGTGGCTGGAGGGGCTGCAGGTGATGGGAGCAGAGGATGCTGAGCCTCCTTCATCCCCGGCCCCACGGCATGTCTTACCATTGGAAGGGAGCGTTGGGTTAAGCTCATGGTTATAAAAAATTCCTTCTGGCACCTTCCCCCTCTGCAGACGAGGAAGGAAAGCTGATTTTTTTTTTTTTTTTTTTTTTTTTTTCAGTTTCATTTACTAGAGGCTGAAAGATTCCTGTACAGGGCTGGCTCCCTGTCCTCCAGCTAGTTAGAGCGCAATCCTGCCTAAATTGTCTTTTTGATAACTGTTCTGGCTGCAAGAACAGAGGTTCCTGTGGGGAATTCACACAGGGCTGCCTCCCGCTCCCCCATCCTTCATATTGCAATATTGCTCTTTACCCAGCAGAAGATATTCCTAATCGGCTCCACGGAAAGCAATAAAGCCTCTTCAACACTCCATTGGCTCTGACATTTAAGGCGGGCGGTGGGAGCGCAGCTGGAGGAAGGTGCTCCCTGGCCCCTGCAGGGCGTGGGACGTGGGTGCTGGGTGCTGGGATCTTGTGGGGCATTGCTGCAGCCTCTGGGGCGTGGCTCTGGCTTCTGGGGTATCGTTCTGTCTGTCTTACGGGGCAGAAATGCAGTGTGGGGCAGAATTCCATCTGGTGGGCCATGGCTCTGGCCATCTTAAGGGGCACTGCTCCATCTTGAGGGGCATCACTCCATCTATCCATCCATCCATCCATCCATCCATCCATCCATCCATCCATCCATCTATCCATCCATCTTATGGGGCATCACTCCATTTTAGGAGCATTATTTATCTTACAGGGCATCACTCCAAATTATGAGGCACGATTCCAATTTATGGGGCTCTACTCACTCCATCCATCCCTCCATCCCTTCCTTCCCCTTATGGGGCATCACTCCCTCTTTTGGACCATCACTCCGTGTGGGACACGTCTGCAGGATGTCTGTGCATCCCACACATCTCACAGCATCCCACAGCATCCCACAGCACCCCAGCACCGCAGGCAGCCCCACCCCACACCAGCCTGGACGCCCCCCCATCCAGGCCCCTCGTGTTTCCACGTGGCTGCAGCTCCGAGGGTCCCTCCCTCCGCTCCGTGACCCGGCACAGCCTCTTCCCCCCCTTGGAGCTCCTGTCTGAGGGCTGCAGGCCCCTGCCCCGGCTGTGCTGGCTCGGTTTTACGAGGCTGGGAGTGCAGCAGGAACTGCCCTGGGAGGATTGGAGCTGGAGCAGGAGCAGCGTGCTGAGCATCCTGGCACGGTGCCTCTGCTCCTATAAAGCGTCATGTTTCCAAATGGGTAATTACTGCACTGGGATTTATGCAGTACTTCCTCTAAGTGGTTGTGTGGGCTGCCATTCCTCGATGAATTAAAAAGGGGGAAAAAAAAAATATAGAGGAGAAAAAGAAGGATAAAAAATAAAAGGAGCCTGATGCAGCAGTGGTGAGGAGAGGGCAGAATGAGCTCAGCGTGCTCTGCCCTTACCTGGCAATAATGGGAAAGTGCTCTTTCAATTGAGCTGTTCCATTCTTTTGCCCTGAGCTATGAGAAGTAGATTGGATGAAAATTATCAGGCTCCCTGTCTAGAATAAATATTCTTGAAATGGAGCAAGTCATAAATAAGCGAGCAGCAATATCCTGGGTTATGAAGATATAATTTCTATCTTTAATAGCTGAGTAGGCCCCGGGGACTGTCTGGAAGTGGCCTGCCTGGCCCCAGTATTGATGAGGGGAAAAATACAAACAAGCAAAAAGGAGCTTTTGTTTCTTTAACCCTGAAATTATTGATACTCGGAGGGAAATAACGAGGTGCTGCGGCCGGAACGAGTGTCTCCATCGCCGCAGAGGGCGGTGAGCCGCTCCGGCGGGATTAGCCCGGCTCAGCCCCTGGTTTATCCCTCGGGAAGGCTGCACCAGGCTCCCACCAGAGACCTGCAGCTGCTGGTGGAGCCGTGGCAGCATCCCTGGCATCGGGGTGGCACTGCCAGCAGGTCTCTGTGGTGGGGACACCCGTGACAGGAGGAGACGGGGAGCTGGCACAGCAACGGGGATGTTCCCCACCTTTGACAAGGGATGGGAGAGAACCCCCCTACCAGAGAGCATTTAATAGAATATAAATATTTATCCACAGAGGGGATTCCATAAAACACAGATATTTATTTCCAGAGCCAGCCCCGCCTTCGGAACCCGCAAGGTGGGACGATAATTAATAAGAGTTGACGGGATGCAGCTCCAATTTTGATGGGATTAGTCTTAATGGTTTTATTTTTAAAAGCCATTTAATTACTAATCAGCTCTCCCTTACAAGCTAATACGTGCTGGGGCTGTTTAAAGCAGTCTGTGAGGGGGCTTTGCTGGCGGGCAGCTGGGATGGCTCTCGGAGCTTCTTAAAAATGTCCTGCTTTTCCCGATCCCTGCTGAGCCGTCTGTGCCTGGGGCTGGATGGGATGGGTGGATCTGTGCCATAGCCAACAGCCCTGGGAGTGTCCAAGGCCAGGCTAGATGGGGCTTGGAGCAACCTGGGCTGGTGGAAGGTGTCCCTGCCCATGGCAGGGGGTGGCACTGGGTGGGCTTTGAGGTCCCTTCCAACCAAACCAATCTGGGACTCTCTGATCCCATTAGGGGGCTGGGGGGGGGTCACATGGATCAGTCCAAGGACTGGTGGTCCCAACCCTGGTGCTCCCCACTCCCCCAGCCCTTTCGTTTGTCACACGACAGAAGCCGCTCCTTAATCTTTTAATTGCCCGGAGTGACGAGGGTGAAAAAACTCCTTTCGTTTCTGAGCCACTGACATGATTAAGAACCAAAGCCGACTGTTTTGGAAAGAAAATGGTGTAAATGGCCCATCATGTGAGATCTGTATCACCTCCCAGGCGAGCGGGGGGAGCGGTGAATCCATCACCCGGGCCCTGCCGGGGGGACGATCGCGCCGTTATTAAATTACGTGTTTTTTAAAAACGCCGACACGCCGGTCTGTTTCGTACCAGTAAATATGTGATTTACATTTAATTCTGAGTAACCTTTCCACGGCCAGTGAGGTGTGAAGGAATTTAATGACACAAAGCTACGTTTATGAAGAGCCCATTCATATTCATTAGGCCCGCGCATTAACAACCCTGCCAGTGACATCTCCCCCAGCACCGCCTCGATTGCTGCAGATTATGGGGGGCTAAGAGTGAGTGAGGGGTGGCATCGAGGCCCCTGCACAGACAAACCCACTGCAAATATCATCTGAAACAGAGACAAATCAAGGCAGGGCTGGAAATTGGACCCTGTCAGGTTTGGCACAGGAAGGGCTGGTTTAGAGAAGGGCTGGTTTAGAGAAGGGCTCATTCTCAATTAGAGGGATTTCGGGTGAGCAATGCAGGCCTGGAGAGGAAGATCTTCATTGTCCTCACGATGTTCAGAAAGGAAGATGTTCTGAGGTCACTGATCACCTTTTCAAAAGCACCTAAAAAATTAGGAGGCAAGAGAAAAGCCAGCCAGCCCACATCAACGTGGTGCAGCTCATGGAACTTGAGGTCCCCTCTATGAGGGCCAGGAGGTGTGGGTCACTGCCATGGAAGTGGCAGCTGGAATCTCAGAACCATTAAGGTTGGAAAAGCCCTCCAGGATCCCTGAGTCCAACCATTCCCCCAGCCCTGCCAAGGCCACCATTAAACCGTGTCCCCCAGGGCCACATCCACACGTCTTCTGAACACTTCCAGGGAAGATGATTCTACCCCATCCCTGGACAGCCTGTTCCAGTGCCTGACCACCCTTTCAGTGAAGACATTTTCCCCAATATCCAGTCTGGTTAACCAGTCCAGCCTTGGGGCACCTTCTCTCATGGTATGAAGGGATGGGTGGGATCCCCTGGCTGGGCCCAGGCTGGTCAGTACTAACACACATAAAACACTGTCTGAGGGAATGAAAGTGTGCTTGGCACTCGAGTCTGTGCTGCCAGCCCCTGCCTGATGGCAAAGCAAATGAACCACAGCTGGCTTCGGGTGCATCAGGATGCCATTAGCAAATAATCAAACCAGAGGCTCTCTGTGCCTGTGGGCTGAGACCCCACCCTGCACTCCCCTTGGCAGGGGCACCCTCAGCCCCCATGGTCCTGGGAGTGGTTCTATCCCCTGGGAGTGGTTCTATCCCCTGGGAATGGTTTTGTCCCCTGGGAATGGTTTTGTCCCCTGGGAATGGTTTTATCCCCCTGGCTCCAGCCCCAGCTGCTGGATGGGGGGTGAGTAGCTGGCTGTGCCCACTCTGGATATCCCCAAGCCCTTCCCACATCATCCCAGCACCATCCCATCACCCCTCACCCATCCCAGCAGCCCTACAGAGGCTCCTGTCACCCTCCTGTCACCCTCCTGTCCCCCTCCCTCCCTTCAAAGGCTCAGTGTTTTCCTGCTGCCCCCAATAATTCCCCTTCCCTTCTGTCCATCTCCTTGGAGGCGTTAATTGAAGTATTTTTTTTTCTCCTTAGAGCACTTTTTTTTTTGCACCCTGGTGCTCCCTGGGCACCCCTGGCCCTGTGGGGCTGCCAGCTGTCCCCATCCTCTCCCTGGTGGATGGACCAGAACCCTCTCCAGCGACAGGATCACGATTTTCCTGCTGCACGTTGCTTAAAATCCAGCAGAAAGACTAAAAATGACCCTTTGCAGTGTGCAAACACCCCCCATGGCCCAGCTGCTGGCACAGTGAGGGCACAGAGAGGTGACCCAGCACAACTGATGGGCGAGTGATCCATATTTACCAACCCTCATCCCAGGAAAAGCACCTTTTAGAGCCGATGACATTGTGACATGCCCACTCAGAGCAGGGAGAAGTGTCTTACGGGCTGCCTGCGCTGCAAATGAAACATTAATTAATTTACCAGCAGGAAGGATATAAATAACTAAATCAGATGGTGCGACTTATTCATGAGGTCCTGATGGAAGGCAATTGTTATTCCTGGCTGTGCAGGTTAATGAACAAGCTCTCCCTTTCCCAGCATCACGTGCTAAAAATACAGGCAGGTCAAGCCTTGCCTGGGGGGTCCCATCCCCCCCATCCCTCCCATCCCCCCCATCCCCCCCATCCCACGGCTCCAGGGTGGTCCCAGCACACGGACCCCAGGCCTGGGGCTGGGGGTGCAGGGCATGGATTTGGGGGCAGGAAGGAGGAGGAGTGTGCAGGAGTGGAAGGGAAGATGCTGCCAACAGCCAGAAATTCAACCTGGTCTGAACAGCCCTTCCTTCCCTGGATGGGGTGCAGGGAATCGTGGAGTCACTGAATCGAATCGTGAGATGGTTTAGGTTGGGAGAGACCTTACAGATCATCATTTTCCACACCCCTGCCTTGGGCAGGGACACCTCCCACCAGCCCAGGTTATTCCAAGCCTTGTCCAACCTGGCCTTGGACACTTCCAGGGATCCAGGGGCAGCCACAGCTTCTCTGGGCAACCTGTGCCAGGGCCTGCCCACCCTCCCAGGGGAAAATTCCTTCCCAATATCCCATCTAACCCTGGA
This sequence comes from Empidonax traillii, assembly GCF_003031625.1. NCBI lineage: Eukaryota > Metazoa > Chordata > Aves > Passeriformes > Tyrannidae > Empidonax > Empidonax traillii. The sequence continues at coordinate 318,033 of NW_020956069.1, forward strand.
AGCCATTCCCTGTGTCCTGTCCCTCCATCCCTTGTCCCCAGTCCCTCTCCAGCTCTCCTGGAGCCCCTTTAGGCCCTGCAAGGGGCTCTCAGGTCTCCCTGGAGCCTTCTCTTCTCCAGGTGAACCCTCCCAGCTCTCCCAGCCTGGCTCCAGATCTCTCCCACAGGCTGAGAACATTATTTAGGATTTAACCAACTCAGAGCTCCTGAAGTTTTAGCTTTATGGTGTCCCTCGTTTCTCATGGAGCTGGGTGGACACTGAGCTCCCCAGGCTGGTGAACATGCAGGAATGTGCTCTCCCAGACTCCTGGACCTGCTGCAGGGGATGTTTGGTTGTTGCTCAGAGCACCCCAGTGCTCACAGGGCCTTGGTTAAATCCAGGGACATCCCTGTGCCAAGTGAGGGCCTCGCGGCAGGAGCAGCCCCCTCTCCTGCTCCCTGCTCTGTCCCTTGGAGCCACAGCAGCTCCCACTCTGGCTCTGGCAGATCCTGCCTTGCTTCCCCCCGAGCAGAGATTTTCCACAATGTGCTGCCTTTTCATTTGCCAGTGCTTAAAAGGATTGGAAAGATTAGGAGATTTCAATTTAGCAGCAGGCAGGCAGTATGTCAGGCAGCTTCCTGCTCCAGAATAACATGCCCTCATCAATAACACCAGCCCTCAGCCACGAAAATGCTCGAAGGGGAAAACAAGATTTTTTTTTTTTTTTTTCTTTAAGAAAGGAGGAACTACAGAAAAACAAAGCGACGGAGCCCCAGCCACCTCAGCCACCTCTGCTTTCGGTTTCTGAGGGTGGGAAGATCAAATTGCTAGACTTGCAGCAGATGCTCAGCCTGTGCTCCCCGAGTTTATCAAAAATCCTGCTTTGGTTTGCCCAGCTCAAAAAAAAAATTAACAAAAAAACCCGGAAACAAAACAAAACAAAAAAAAAACAAACAAAAAAAACACAAAAAAACCAAAACCAAAACAAACAAACAAACAAAAATCAAACCAAAAAAAGAGGAAAGATGGAAATTCAGGGGGGTGGGTGGGTGTCCAGGCAGCTGGAGACAGCACAGGGCCAGACTGGGATTGAGCCACACTGATGGGCATCCCTCGGGATGGGAGAGGGGCTTGAGCATCCCTTGGGGTGGGAGATGTACCCCAGCATTCCTGAGTCTGGGAGTGATGCCTCAGCATCCCCCACCCCAGGAATTGTCCCCCAGCACCCTGCAGCCTGGGACAGGCACCTCGGCATCCCCCAGCTCTGCAAGCAGCCCCCCAGCACCCCCAGCCCTGGGAGCTGTACCCCATTGTCCCCCAACCCTGGGAGCTGTGTCCCAGTGTCCCCCAGCCCAGGGCAGTGTCCCAGTGTCCCCCAGGCCGGGGCAGTGGCCCATCCTTGCAGCTGCACATGCCCTGGCTGTTATTAAAGCGTGTGGCTCAGCCGGGGCCCGCGATCAGCTCCGAGATATCATTGTCAGCCGCCGTAGCGTGACTTTTTTTTTCCCCTCTCTCTTTTCCCTTTGATTGGAATGGAGCCTCCTGGGAGACGTGAACTCATCGCAAATGGCTTCCCAGGGATGGGAGCAAATGAAATGTAACAAATCTCCATTTGCAATTTTGGGGGCACGTGACTGGAATGGGAATGGGGCTGGCGGAGCCGAGCTCTGCCTCGGTGCGTTACCAGCAGTCAGTGGCTGCTGCCTGCTAAAATAAACCCTTTATCACCTTCATCCTTCATTTCCAGTGCAGCTGAATAACACAGCAGAACGGCACAGCCCAGCCCACTCAGCCCAGGACTTTGGCTTCTCAGCAGGGGCGTGAGGGAGGAGATTTTATTCCAGTTTCCTTCAGAGCTCTACAACCCCCTGTTCCAGTTGAGGATTTAGGGGGGTTGTTTTGGTGTGGAAGAGCTTTCATGGGGGTGCAGAGCTCCCACTCCTGGAGAGCTGTGTGTGTGCCCTGGCCAAGGCCATGCCAGGTGTTGCCATGCCATGCCACGTCCTGCCCTGCTGTAACAACCCCTTCCCAGGCCCCCTCAGTTCCAGCTGCTCTCACACCTCCCTGCCCACCTCAGCTCCCCATGGCTTCCCCAGGGACACCCCTGGAGTCTCCCTGTGCCCAGATTCCAGCATTTCTCCCTCGGTGGGGCCGTTCCAGCGGGTGGGCAGAGCCGAAGCCGTCCCTCAGCATAGCATGGCAGGGGACAGTGCCCATCCCATGGCACGGCCCCGAGCTGCTCTGTGGGCACGGTGCCCCAGCTGCACCACAGGAGGAGGGCTTTGGTTTAGTTTTTATCCTCCCAGCAGGATCAGTTCCCGCTGTGGCTCCCCTGGAAGGCTGAAGAGCTCCGACCTCGCGGGGTTAACGGCCCTGGGGTGCAAAGGAGTTCATGTTCCTGCAGCAGAACAGCCACTTGGCCTCCCAGTTGCTGCCCAGTGCTGCCCAGTCTCTGCCTGGTGGTGTTGGTGTTGGAGTTCCTAAACACCAAGCTCAGTGTTAAAAGATATAAACCAGAAGAGTAGGTTTTGCTGGATATTGGGAAGGAATCCTTCCCTGTGAGGGTGCGCAGGCCCTGGCACAGGTTGGGCAGAGAAGCTGTGGCTGCCCCTGGATCCCTGGAAGTGTCCAAGGGCAGGTTGGACGGGGCTTGGAGCACCCTGGGCTAGTGGCAGGTGGATGGAACTGGATGAGCTTTAATGTTCCTTTCCACCAAAAACGTTTGATGGTTCTATGAAAAAGAAATCCTTTCTGGCCTATAACCTTCAGCAGAACATCCTGAACATGCCTGGGTCTGGGTCTCCATCCCACCAGAAGAGGGATCTGGCCCACAGGGTGGGCACGTCCTGGGCACAGAGCTCTGGGCTCATCCCCTGCTGCTCTGGGGTTTATTTGTTTGGATTTTAGTGGGAATGTTGATGATCAGAGCCATTTGTGTCCTTCTCCCTGTCACCCCATGGAGCTCAGCTGGGTACAGGGGGCCCAGCTTACCCTTGAATCCCCCCTCAGCATCTCCAGCCATCGGGGTGACCTCCCCTTGTGTGACCCAGGTGTGGGTTTGGGTCCAGACTCGGGTTTTTTGCCGTCAGACCCCCCCAGACCCCCCCATGGACTCACTGCAGTCCTGGTGCTGTGCAGGTCTGTGCCCACAGAGCTGATTTCTTTTTGATTCCTTGTGATTGACAAACCTTCACTGTGTGGGCCTGAGGCTTTGGGTTGGTTTTGGCTTGTTTTATAAATATCCAAGCGGCTTTGGCAGCCGAATGGAAATGCTGAGCCTGACGAGTAACAGATGTAATTTTACAGGAGCATTAACTGATCCACGGGGTTAAGTAGATGTGAACACAAACACAGAAATCCCTGGGTCTGTGTGCTCTGCCTGGGAAAACCCCATCCTGCCCCAATTACTCATGTCCTGCCCTGCTGGTGGTTCCTCTCCCTTTGAGCTCTAATTCTTCACACCCACAGCGGGGCCACCTTTGCTCTGGGGGCACATTCCCGGGGGACAGTGGGGTCATCCACGGTGGAACCCGGCCAGGGAACCACCCCAGTGCCCAGACAGGCTGCAGGAGGTGTGGGCAGGAGGTGCAGGCAGGTCCCACCCGGGGATGCTCCTGGGCGTGGGGCCCTGTGGGATGGAAGGGGTGGAAATGTCCCTGTCAGCAGGGGACTGGGACAGGGAGCTGAGGCAGGGAGGTGACTCTGTGACATTTGGGGGAGCTTGTGGTGGGAGGGGATGGAAGTGAAGGATGGCAGAGAGGGGCTGCAGCCAACCCTCAGCCCAGGGCATTCCTGCCTCTGGGGATGCAGCTTTTCCTGCAGATCTCCTGGCAGAGCAGGGATGGGATGCTGGAGGATGGAGCAGCTCGTGGGATCAGGGGGCTGCCCTGGCTTTGGTGTCAGTCCCTTGCACCCACTGGAGGCCTTAGGGCCGGGGTCAGCCATGGCATGAGCTGTGCCAGGCTGTGCCAGGGAGGGAGGGTGTTTCTCCACTTCTTTATTTTCCAGGAGGAGAGTTAATTTTAGCAGAACAAACAGAGGAGGAAGGCTGTGCTAATGAGACACAGATGAATCTCGCTGGCTCGAAGGGTGTCCGGGGAGCTGTTTTTCCAGCACTAATAACCCAGCCTACAACAATGAGCGAGGCTGATATTGTTTGTTATTGCTAATAGATGCTGCTGATAACTTTATCTGCAGCTCTGAGAGCTCCTGGCTGTCAGCGCTGGGAAGGTGCCTGGCACTGCCCCTCACAGCATCCCAAACGCTGTGCCAAGGGGTCTGTGCTGCTTGGGGCTGCAGGGTTGTGTCCTCCCCAGGTGTCCCACCACGGGATGGGCTCTGTGGCCATCCCTCAGGTGGGAAGGGGGGCTGGGGAAGGCACTTTGTGATGGTGAAGGTGGCTGAGCACTGAGGGAGGCACTGGCAGAGGTGGTAGAGCTCCCACCATCCTCAGAGCACTTGAAGGCCGTGGTTCTGGGCAAATCCATTGGGAATGCTGGGTTAGGGACTGGTCTGAGGGAGGAATTGCCTGCAGATAGAAGATGGGTGGCCCCACTGAAAAAGCCAGTGGCCGGGGAGAGAGTGGGAAGAGCCCAAGTGGAGGTGACGAGCACAGGGAGGGTGTCCAGCACTTCTCTGCCATGCAGGGGCATCTGGGGGAGAACCAGCTCCTCTGATGAAATGCATCTTATTCTGGGGCCCTGTTTAGAGCCACACATGCCACAGCATGTCATATGTGCCAGAAACTCCACTGAAAAAAACCCTCAGAGGCTCTCAAGTACTGAACAGAGTGACAGGATCCCAGGCAGGTCTCTGGGCTCTCTGGATTTTCCAGCAGCCGGGTGGCTCCGCTGGCCTTTCTGGGCCCGGGAATTTTTCCCGGGGGGGAATTCCAGCAGCAAAACCCCCAAACAGCTTGCTCAGAAATCCTTTTCTCTTGAAAACCCTGGGCCTGATTTGTTAAAGAAATGACTCTAAAAGCAGAAGCCACGGCGGGGGCAGCTGGTTCCAGAGAGCCCCTCGTCTGCACCGACCGCAGCTCTCTGTGCTGGGGGGTCCTGCCACAGCGGTGAACCTCGGTGGGGACACAGCCACCAGCAGCCACAGCTCGGGGTTCACACACGAGTGTGGAGCACAAACTGCTCGCAGGAAAGCGAGAAAAGAGCAGAGAGATGCAAATGCGGTGGAAAAACTGACTGTGAGTGGGGGAGCGGGTTCAGCGCTGCCGTCTCGCAGCGGGGCAGTTTCGACCGAGGCGTTTTCTGTCTCGCTTTTCTCCCCCCCCCTCACCCACCATACCTGATCCTGTCAGAGAAGCCATTTCACGTGTCCCTGCAGCTCCCAACCAGCCTGGAAGTCGCTGGCTTGCAGGGAGGGAAGTGCCAGCAGGAAAACAAAGCCATGAGAGTCTGAAGGATATTTATTTTCATATCTACAAAGCGAGCCTGCAGAGAGAGGCGCAGGGATGTTTGGTTTCCAGCGCTGGAGCCGAGCTCCGAAATCACTTCCCCATGGGTTTGGGTTGTAGGGGAGGTGTTTAGCTGAATCACAGCTAAGTACAGGAGGTACCAAACGCAGCCTTAAATCCATCCCTATTCAGGAAAGATCTTTAAGCATGTAATTAACTTTAAGCACATGTTTAGGTGCTTTACAAGTGGGGATGCTTTGCTGAATTAGGGCCGTAATTACTGGGCTGCTACTGTGTCTGTGTCCGTGTTTACCCCGTGGGCGCTCCGTGGAACACTGCCCTGGCCACTGCGGGAACATCGGCGGGACAAGCCGGGCTCCCTGGCCCCAGGGAGGGCCTCGGTGGAGTGTCTGCAGCCAGCAGGCCCTGGAGGTGTTTGGGAGCTCCTGGAATGAGCAGTGCCAGAGCCCTTTGGGGTTCAGCACCACCGTGACCCCCCGAGTTCCGCTCCCAGGGCTTGGGACCAGCTCATCGCTGCAGAACCTCCCCTTCCTCTTGTGCAAAGAGCCAGCGCAGCTGTACCGGCCCTGATAAACATCTGCAAGCCGAGCAGGGCTCTGGAGGGGCTGGTGGCTTTGTCTGAGGGCTGGCCCAGGCTGGGAACCTCTCTGCCGGCATCACCGGAGCCAGAGCTGGCTCACGAGCTGCTCCCAGCCCCGACTTCCCAAAGAGCACGGGCAGGAAAACGCCACGAAGCCTTCGGAGACACGGGGTGTATTTATAGCCAGGGCTTTCATGTCGCTGACACGGGAGGCCAAACCAAACACGCCGAGGCTGCAAGAAAGCAGGAAACGAAACCGGATGGTCGCTCGCCAGAGCCCTGGGATGAGGGTGAGAGAAAACGTGAGCACAGCAACAGTGCCCGCGTGGGCGGCACAGCCAGCCCCGTCCCTGCTGGGGGAATCCTGCTCCCAGTGCGGCCCTGGCACAGAGGGGTTAATGGGAGAAGATTTTCCCACCTCACACCGGTGGTTTGAGGTTTTGCAGAGCAAATCTAACCTTCATCTGGAAACCACGCCGGCTCTTGAGGGGCTCTGTAGGAACACAGGCTCGCAGAATCCCAGAGTCCCCAAGGTTGGAAAAGAACTCCAAGATCATTGAGTCCACCCTGTGACCGATGTCCCACCCACCTTGTCCCCCAGCCCAGAGCACTGAGTGCCACGGCCAGGCCTTCCTTGGACACCTCCAGGAGTGGGGTCTCCACCACGGCTTGGGCAGCCCCTTCCAAGGCCTGGCAGCCCTTTCCATGGAGAAATTCCTCCTGAATTTCAGAGTAGGGCTCTGCCAGGCTCCCTCCTGGAGCTGCTGTGCTGCTGCTTTGTGATGAGGCTCTCCCTGCTCTGTGTGAGACACCTTGGCCATGCTCCTGTGCCCCCAAGGGTGGACACAGCCCGGGAAACCTGGGCTACTGGGAGGTGTCCCTGCCCACGGCAGGGCTTGGAACAAGATGAGCTTTAAGGTCCCTTCAACCCAAATCATTCCAGGATTCTGTGATTCTGTGAATGGCAGGGTCAGCTCTGGGTGGCTTTGGCCTCTACCCATGTGTCTGACCTCGGGGGAGGTTGGTCCATGCCACGGGCACTTCTTCAAAGCTCACAAGCAGCAGCACCATCCAGGGAGCTGCTGCACCCACAGGGATGCAGGAGCCTCCTGCCAGGACCCAGCCCTCGATCTCTGACCTTGAAGAAACTCTGCTAAGCTGCTCTCACTTCCTCCAGAATCGTTAACCTGGGTTAAGAGGATATTTTCCACGTATGACAGATTGCAACACCGAGGCTGGGCCCAGAAGGGCGCTGATTAAAGAACCGGCCCCGCGTTTAAGGCGCTGTAATGATTTCCACCGAACTTAATGGCTGCGAAACAGAAACAAGTTATCGCTGGCACATCAAAGAGCTGGAAAAATGTAGTCAACGGTACCTTTGAGCTATTATGCATATCAAGTGGCAAGATAGCATCGTGAATAATAAGGGATTTGCAGCAGAGGTTGCACAAACAGCAGTGAGGCAACTGCTCACCACGCACCTCCTCCCAGGCTACATCAAAAGGCCGAGAGAAGGGCGACTCATTTCCAAATTGCTGCACATCCAGAGGCAATCAGAGGCAGAGGCCTCGAGATGCTGAAGAGGAGATGCTGGGACATGACACAGCTCAGGGGCCAAAGCGAGGGGTTGGCACGCAAGGCCGAGTGCTGAAGGGATCGGTTTTGGGTGTCACCAGGTCTGGCCCAACCCCAGACGAACTCCTCGTGCCCCTGGGAGGCCAAAGCTTCCTTCACCTGGCAGTTGCTCCATCTTCTTTCTAAGCTTCCTTCTTCGCCAGGTTTGTATTTGTTCCCAGTAAATAACAGGGAGCTCCCTTTGTCCCTTTCCTCTCGGTCTGGCTTTCCTGTTACCTCGGCACTGCATTGGAAAGGCCTTTTCTCTCCCTGCTCTCTGAGCCACCAGGTGTTTTATACACTCTGAGCATTGGCCATGTGAAAGTCCCTCAAATAAATATTAAAGGGGTTAAACTCCCCCATCCCAGCTCTCCTTGCCCCATCCCTGGAGGTGTCCATGGCCAGGTTGGATGGGGCTTGGAGCAACCTGGTTTAGTGGAAGGTGTCCCTGCCCACGGCAGGGGGGTGGAATGAGATGATTTTTAAGGTCCCTTTTAACCCAAACCATTCTGTGCTTCCAAGACTCCTTGGATGAGCTGTTCCCTCTGGTCCCTCCAGAGCAGGGTGAGCAGCTGACTTCCTCGAGCTTTCTGTCCTGTCAGCCCTAATGAGACTGAAATACCATTGGATTTCAGTGGATTTTTGGTGTTCCCCTCCTCAGGGCATCCTCAGAGCACGTGGGGCTGTGGGCACGTGGCTCCTGAAGCCACCACGAGGAGGGGACAGAGCAGGTCCATGTGGCTGCCACTGCCACCATGGCACAGAGGGAGGTGCATCCCCCAGAGTCTGCCCAAGCCCTGGCACATCCCAGGGCAGCTCCCTGGGCTGGTGTCCGGCGGCAGGAGATAAGCCAGGGGCTGGGCCCGGTGTGAGCCCGGCACACCTCAGCACCAGACAGCTGCTTAGTAAGGCTTTCCCAGCCCTCAGCAATTACAAGGCGAAGAAAGAAACCCACTTGACTTGCAAATAGCGTTGGTTGGGCAAGCAGTGAGTCTCCCAACCCACAGCAGTAGCCCTGGGGCCCGCAGGGGCCGCCTCAGTCTGACACAGTTAAATTTTCGCAGCGAGTGCTGATGACAGAGGATTACAAGAAGGAACAGTCCCTCCTCAGTAAATGGTTTCACTCGAGAGCTGCAACCCAATTTGCTAATTCCTCTGGTATTTCTGGCAGCGGCGCTCGCTGCACGCCTCCCGTGCTGACGCCTTCCTCCAGCACCTTCCTCCGCCAGCGCATCCTGCGGGGTTCTCCTGCTTCTGGAAGGGATTCTGGAAGGCCCATTAATCACCAGCCACCCGGCAGTGGCGGTGGAGCTGCGTGTTCCTGGAGCAGTGGGTGGGATGGCGTGGGATGGGGAGCCCGGGATGGGCTGGGAGGGTGACAATGTGTGGGATGGGGGGGGTGGCCAGGCCCTGCCCCAGGGGAGGGCACACAGTGCCACCCAGGCACATCACAGATATCTGTAAATGGATTTTTTGCAGTTTTGTGCTCAGCTGGTGCCCATCTGTCTCATGTCCCAACGCGTGTTGGGAATCCTGAGCAGAGAAGGTAAATAAAGTCCCACCTGGAGCTCTGGTTGCCCCCAGCCCCTGGATGTTGGTCTGACTCTGCCGTGGCCAGCGGGGTGTTCCTCACTGGGAGCACCAGGAATTCAGAGCCAGATGGACATGGGGATGGAGATTCAAAGATGCCCATGTCCCCCCCACCCCGAGATGGTGATGTCACCTGCCCCAAGGTGCCCGTGTCTCCCACCCTGACATGGCCATGTCCCCCTCTGCAGCTCTGCTCCATCCTGCTGATGGTGATGCCACCCGAATCCCTGGGCCCTGGGACTTCCTCTCTAACGACTCCAGTAGTTGAATTTGCAATTATTTCCACATGGAATTAGCTCTCCAACTCCACTTGTGGGAGCCGTGGCCTGGCTCCACATGTGCCCAAGTTGGCAAATCCTCTGCCTGCAACGAAAATAAGACAAACACGCAGATTAAATGGAGCATTAGAGGAAGATCAAGATGGTATTAATATTCAATTAGAAACGATCAGGGTGAGACTAAGGCTGACTCTTCTATTATGGCTTTGTTTGCAGGTGGCCTTTTCCTGCTGCTGGAGCTGGCTTGGGAGCAAGGGTGCTCCCCATGTCCTCGAGAGGCTCACACACTGGTCCTGAGCCCCCAGATGAGGCAGTGCCATCAGCTAGAGAAACTGGGAAGGAATTGCAACTTCTGGTGCTGAACCAGCCTGTTCTGAGCAGGTCTGGAGGGGGGAGCAGCCGCTCCAGTGGCAGAGGAACAAGTCCCAGGCTGCAGGGAGGATCCAGCCCCTCTTTGCCATTCCCATCCCCACAGCCACGGAGCACAAAGGCAGGATTGGGGCAGCAGAATAGCTGGGCTTGTTTGTGCTTCCAGGCTGTGCATGAATAAAACATCTGGGGAGCACAGGCCGCCTTTGTCCGGCTGCTCTGGGTTTTGGAGGGCAAGATTTTAATGGGACCAAAAGAAATGAGTGATTGTTCCGTGTGTCTGTGCCCAGCTGAGGGGCTTCCTCTGGGCACAGACCCCTAAATCCTCCCAAACAAGAGCAAAGTGCCCTCAGGGAGGTGGTTCTGATGGCTCTGCTGATGCTGCACAGCCCTGGGTGCCTGTCCCACCTACTGAGCTGCTTCTGAGAAAAGTCTTCATCAGAAATGAGTCACAGCCAGAATAATTGAAACTTTTGATGTTTCAGAGGATAAAGGGCTCAGAGCAGCTCATGCAGAGCTCTGCCTGCACCCTGAGCAGCTTCCTGAGGCTCTGATCTGGAGACTGCCAGCCTGGAATGGTTTGGGCTGGAAGGAACCTTAAAGCTCTTCTCATTCCACCCCTGCCCTGGGCAGGGACACTTTCCACGAGACCAGATTGCCCCAAGCCCCATCCAAACTGGCCTGGAACACTTCCAGGGATGGAGCATGCTCTGCTTCCAGATGTTTCTGGGTATCAGCCTGGGAGGTGACCGGGGGAGCCCACGCTGGAACCATCCCAGCTCACCCCTGGGTCAAAATGGGGAAAATTGCTAAAGAGAAAGGGATTTGCTGGCAAATGTCTGTCCCAGGGGAGCAGCAGCAGGCACAGGAGTGGAAAAGCTGCTCTGGCCTTGGCTGGTTCCCCCAGTCCAGAAATATCTGGGAAAACTCATCCCCCATTGAGTCACGCTGCAGGCAATGGGGGAAACAGCACTTAAGATAACAACAACAATAATGATAATGATGATAATAATGAATAATAATAACAATAATAATGAATAATAATAATAATAATAAACCAGTTCAGTGGGAGCCTAGTGGAGCAGAGTCTGTCTGCTGGAGTTCTTCATCCCCTCCCTGTGCCCCAGTCCCTGTGTCTGTCCCCGCAGGACCGTGTCCCTGTGGATGTGACACCTGTGCCACCCCTGCGGGGTGCAGAGCCACTCTCAGCAGGGTGACAGGTGCTTGGAAACAGTTTATTGTGAAGAATGGAGCCTCTAAAATATTCCCAGCAAAGCGACTGGGAGGTGTTTCGCGTCCATGTGATTTTCCTTTCTTACAGATGAAACCTCTCCACGGTTGTTCGGCTCAAGGAGAAGCTGCTGAGGCGAAAAAAAATGATTAAAAGGTCTGATTTTTTTTTTTTCTTCCCCCTCCCTCAAACAGCAACAACTTCGATGGCACCAAATCAGCGACAAAATGTTCCTTCCAAGCAGGAGGTTTATAATTGGAGGCGAGGATTTGTTCGTAATTCCCAGCCAGGAGCGATTCCAGTGGCTCTGACGAGGACACCGAGCGTGTGTCCCCGCCATCAGCTCCGGTCCCAGCTCCCCCCACGGAGCACTTGGAGCACATCCCTGTCCCCCAACGGCAGCTGGAGGGGAATGAGCCACCAGCAGCCGGGGTGAGCCTATATAGGGCTGCATCCCGGGGGAGGGGTGTTTCTGGGAAGGAGGACAGCTCCCAGCCATGGCAGGGGCGAGCCGTGGAAAAGCGGGCGCTGGTTAATCCCAGAGACACTCGGGAGAGCAGGGAGGCAGGAGGAGTGGCATGTGAGCGCTGATTGCTCGCTGCAGGCGTGTTGGCTCCGCATGTGTAAAAACAATAATTAAACGTAAGATGTGGGAGGATTATTAAAGGTTTTATGGCATCTAATCCTTTTTGAAACCTTTCTGTAGGCTGGAATCTGAGGCTGGAGCAATAAAAATGCAAACTACACCCAGATTAATTCCGGGCACCATTATTTTCCCTCCCCAGCCCTTGCCCTCGGTGTTTACGGGGCTGTGGGAGCCGGATGGGAGGCAGGAGCTGGGATGGGCATGGCCTTGTGCTGTTGATGGTGGGATATTGTGGGATACCAGTGGGATACAAGGCCCTGAGGCTCACGGGACTGGGAACCACATCCAGCTGGATGCAGGATCCACGTCGGCACAGGGTCACGTGTGCCTGTGAACACACAGACACACAACTCCAACACACACACACACACAAATATCTCAATTCCATCTCCCAGAGATGCCCCTCGGGTGCTGCTCCCACCCCTCTGTCTGGGGACTGAACTGAGCGATCCCAGTGTCCCTGGCACGGATGTAAATAAATAAATAACCCAATGAATGCAGGCGCCTTTCGCATTTCAAAGCTGGGAGGTTTTTTTTTTCCCTTCTTTTTTTTTCCTCTTCTTTTTTTTTCCCCCCTTCCTTTTTTTTTTTTTTTTTTCTCCCCTCCTTCGGAATGGCTTATCTCCATGAAATTAGTAATTGGCATTTCTTTCTGAAGCCGGGGAAAGCGCCAGCAGCCGGTAACACCCACGCAACACTCCATTCTCTGCGAGAGGCCCCGCAGCCAAAGCAGCGAGGCTAATAAAAATAATAACAAGGAATTAAAGGGGAGGGGTGGGGGGGCCAAAAAAGGCAGAAAGTGCTGAAATCAGATTTTACTTTCCCTTTTGCCTCCCTGGTGTTTTTGGGGTGTGTAAAGCTGCGTCGGGCCGGGCAGCCAAGGGCGGCGGGCGAGTTTCGGGCACCCTTCGGAGGAGCGGGTGAGTCAGGGCGCTGGGTGCTCCCTCCCCGGCCCCGACCGGCCCTTCTCCAGCCCTGGGTGCAGACGCGGATTTACAAAACCCCGTTTCATCTCCGAAGCGCCCTCGGGGCATCCTCCTCCTCCCCCGGAGCTCCCGGCCTCGTCTGGCACGTCGGGGCGGCAACCCAGAGCCAAAACAGGTTTTGGCTGCTGATTTCCAGCTGCTCATTAGCGCTGGGTTCTTCTGGTTGGCTTCATTAGGGTTTTGTTTTTTCGACATGTGTGCCAGCTCATCCTGCCCTGGTGCTGGTGCTTGGAGAGCACCTGAGAGCCAAATCAGCGCCTAAAGGGGCTCCAGGGGAGCTGGAGAGGGACCTCCAACAAGTGACAGGACACAGGGAATGGCTTCCCTCTGCCAGAGGGCAGGGTTAGGTGGGAGATTGGGAAGGAATCCTTCCCTGGGAGGGTGGGCAGGCCCTGGCACAGGTTGCCCAGAGAAGCTGTGGCTGCCCCTGGATCCCTGGAAGTGTCCAAGGCCAGGTTGGACGGGGCTTGGAGCAACCTGGGCTGGTGGAAGGTGTCCCTGCCCATGGCAGGGGGTGGTCCCTTCTCACCCCAGCTATTCCATGATTCTATTCCATGATTCCATGAAACCAGCCTCCTGGGGTTATCCCGAGTTGTTCCAGTGGGTCTGGGGTCAGGGGCATCCAGAGTGACCCCCGGGCTGCTCCAGCATGCGGTGCCTGGTCTGGGGGAGCTGAGAATGGAGGAGCGGGGCCGTTCCCGGGCAGGGTGTGCCCGGTGCCTCACCGAGGGCTGCGGCAGATCCCTATCGCACATCCCAACCTCCCGAAAACCAACCCGGCCTGCCAGCGGCGGGCGAGCTCTGCGCGTCCCGGGATCCAGCAGCACTTCCCTGCTAATCCCCTTAGAGCTGCTGATGCCGACCACGCCCTGGGCCGATGGTTATCAGTGTGGGAGATCCTGGGTGCAGCCCGACGGCCCGGCCGGGCCGCAGCTTCCTCGTGTGCCTTTCGTCCCTACGGTGTGTCCAAGGCTGCTGCAGTCCCTGCCGGAGAGGTGGCATTTCAGCCCTCTCCGCTCGGCTGCTGCTCCGCTCGGCTGTTCCAGCCCACAGCAGAGGCACTGGGGCAGACTGGGGGGTCAGAGGAGGGGGCTGGGGGCTGCATCCCTCCTGATCCCGCTCCTCCTCGGGGTCCTGGCCCGGGCTGTGCTCCCCAGAGCGGTGATTCACTCACGCTGCTCCCAGCGCAGCTCCCCGAGCGGGTTAATTACCTTAATAAATAGAAATTCCAGTGTGAATTAGAGCATGCTGTGGTTTCCAGCCCGGGCTTTGAGCAGCACCCCATTTACTGCTGGAACCCGCTGCTGACACTGCGGGAGGTGGATGGGGCTGAGCCTGGGCACGGGAAGGGGGGAACATCCTTGGGAAGGAGCCACAGATTCCCTGTGCCCTGCCCATGCTGCATACCTCCTCTCTCCCCCACATCCTTCTCCATCCCTCCCATTCTTCCCTATCCTCACCCCTCACTCTCCATCCTTCCCATCCCTCTCATCCCTCCCCATCCCTCCCATCCTCCCCCTCTCTCCCAGCCACACTGGGTGATGCAGGCCCCAATCTCCCACTGCAAAGCGTGGAACACCCATGGAAAAGTCATTAGGAATTTGGGTTTCACTCGGCTGAGTCCCGGGCCATGTGCACACACAGTTCCCAGGATTTGGGCAGAGACTCGGCATCATCCCCATTCCCTCCCCCCTCCCTGCTGCCCACAGGAGCCAGGCCCCAGCGAGCCGCTGTAATTTCTATATTTTTTTTTATCTTTCTTTCCTCGGCAAAACCAAGAGCACAGAAATTGCGACGAATCGATCCCGGGCCCTCGAGTTTGGACGGGTCCCATTTGCCGCGGTGTCGGTGCCCGGTGCCGGCGCTTCCATCATCCCATTACCCGGTGACACGGGGCCGGCACCGCCGAGGAGACACAAATTACCTCATAAATCACCTCCTGGGATGGAGAGCGGACAGAGCTATTAGGCTGCTCCAGAGAGGGATACAAACAGACAGGGATGGATCCGGGCTGGAGAGGCTGGAGAGGGAGGATCTGCAGCTGGAGCTGTGCTGCTGCACTGGGCCTGGCTGGGCCTGGATGCTCCATGGGCTGTGCCTGGATGGTCCATGGGCTGGGCCTGGATGGTCCATGGGCTGGGCCTGGATGCTCCATGGGTTCTGCCTGGATGCTCCATGGGCTCTGCCTGGATGGTCCATGGGTTCTGCCTGGATGGTCCATGGGTTCTGCCTGGATGGTCCATGGGCTCTGCCTGGATGGTCCATGGGCTGGGCCTGGATGGTCCATGGGCTCTGCCTGGATGGTCCATGGGCTGTGCCTGGATGCTCCATGGGTTCTGCACCAGCCCCATAACATTTATCTCCTCCAAGGCTCTGGAAGCCAATCCCTGGGCACATGGACTGGGAGGAGGTTAATGGTGCTGGGGGTGTTTTTATCCACCTTATCCCCCTTCCCTGAATCCTCCTTGCAAGTTCTCATGGCTTTAAGGAGGAATTCCGAGGGTTCAGGACTGAGCCTGCTCCAAACCATCAGGTCTCTGTGGCCGTCCCTGCACAGCCCTGCTTTCATTGTGGGATCATAATTAGCGACTACAATGCCATAATTATGCACCACTTAACTTCTTGGCTTTAATATCTGCGTGAGGCGGCATGAAAGCCAGCGAGCAGGATCCCGGGGCTCCGGCGGGGAGGGGGGGATAGGGAGGGAAGGAGGCATTTCCAAGGGGTGTCACCCTGGCGTGCAGCTCCAGCTGCCCTCTCCCAGAGCCATCCCTATTGTTCTCGGTGAGAACCGAGCGGGGCTGCGGCCGGAGGAGCCCTCGGCCCCGCCGAGCCGATGGGCAGAGGAACAAAAGAGAGAGGGCTGCGGGAAGGAAATGCTTCAGAACCTTCTAAAGGCTCCTCTCAGCAGCAGAAAGGCTTTTGATTTTTATCACTTTTGTTCTTTCAAATAACCTGCCCTTAACCTTTTTTGTGTTTCCCGTGCTGGGACAGCGAGATAGTGCTGGGACTGCTCGGAACTCTTGGCTCCAGGGTGCTGCAGGGGAAGCCTTGGATCTCTTTTTGGTGTCCCTTGCCTTGTGTCCCATCTATCTCTTCACCTACAGCAGAGTCATCTCCGCTGCAGCATCCCCATTTTTGGAGACCCTGCCAGCCCAGCGTCCCCCCCATGGTCCCCTGCCCTCCTCTGCCCCTGGGATACCTTAATTTTGGGCGGGTGCTCCTCCGAGTCCACCACAGCCATCGCCCCCCGTGTCATTTAACTCATCAAAAGCTGCCCCGCAACTCATTATTCTGGGTGAATTAAATTGTTTGTAATTGATAAATTATGCAAAAGTGCCTGCCAATTCCGAAATGTAGAGCTGATATCAACCCACCCAGGGGGACTCATTCTAATTTTATCTCAGCCTTGCATTGTGCCTTGCCTGCTTGATGTATGTTGTATTGATTTAACAAGGCTCCTGGGAATTAGGCTGATTTTCTAATTTTATCCTCTGGATGAAATGAATCAGATTTGAATACAATGAGGGCACTGCCTGCGGGGGGAGCGTGGTGGGAGAGCCAAGTATCCCCCAGCCCCCCAGTGGACTGTGCTCAGCAAAGGGATCCGTGGGGTCTGTGCTCATCCCGGGGTCACTCCAGTCCATCTCCCAGGGATTAAACCCACCCTGGTATCCCCCTGAGCTGGTGCCCCCACACCGGTGCCCTCCTGGACTCGAGGCTCATGGTGGCAGATGCTCCCTGGGCTTTTCCTGCCCACCATCCCCTCAGAGCAGGAAATGTGAGATTTCTCCTTAAAATAGAATCATGGAATCCTGGAATGGTTTGGGTGGGAAGGGATCTTAAAGCCCATCCATTCCCACCCCCTGCCATGGGCAGGGACACCTTCCACCAGCCCAGGCTGCTCCAAGCTCAGTCCAAACCTGGCCTTGGACACCTCCAGGGATCCAGGGGCAGCCCCAGCTTCTCTGGACAACCTGTGCCAGGGCCTGCCCACCCTCCCAGGGAACAATTCCTCTCCAATATCCCATCTAACTCCCTTCTTTCAGATTAAGTAGCCCTGGTTTCCTGGCAGGGAGCGCTGCTGGAACCTCTGTGGTGCTCTGAGGATGGCACTGGCCTGAGCAGTAATGTCAGGATTAAAAAGAAGCTCAGCAGAAGATTAAAGCTGCATTTTTCCCATGCTTATTCCCTTCTGCATGGTAATAGCGTTTAAGGGGGATAATGGAAGGAGCTGATCCATGGATCAGGTACATCTTTGCAATCTCCATCTCAGAAATTCTCGTTATGGTGAATTCACAGGTGTTCCCAGTTCCCTGGAGCCTCCTCAGGGCAGAGGGATGAGACTCAGCCCATTATCATCTCCCACTGGGAAGACTTTCAAAAAGCAGCATCTGATGCCCAGCACAGCTGTGCTCTGCCAAGAATTCCCTGACCCGCCCTTTCCCCCCTCCACTTATCAGATAACTGGGACAATTAGGAGATCATGACCATAAATAATGTAGATTATGCAAGAAAAAAAAACAGTGGTTGGGATAACACATCCTGGTGTGTTGGATTCAAAAGGCTGGGAGAGACCTTTGGCTTCTGGGCAGGGCTCAGATCGCTGGGGTTGGAGGAGGTGGGTGGTTTGGAGGATGAAGCACCAGCCAAGGGCACAGGCTCTGGGGGCTTTGCTTTGTCTCTGGCTTCCTGCTGGGATTGTGGTTGAATCTCTTCAGGGCTTGGTTTTTGTAGATATTTACCAGAACTGGTGGAAAAAACCCAGGATATCCGGGTGTGGGGTCTTCATCCGTGTCCAGACCCTGCTGCAGCCCCGACTGTGGGACCATTCCCAGACCTCCTCACCCTGTGGCCCCCATGGTGGTTTGGGCTGGAGGTGCCAGGAGCTGATTCCTGGCAAGCTGGATGGGAATGCTGCTCCCAGGCAGTGCTGGAGGTCCCATAATTGAAATACAGAATCTTGTGGGGTTGGAAAAACCCTCCAAGACCATCGAGTCCAACTGTCCCCCAGCACTGCCAAGGCCACCACTCACCCTTGTCCCCAAGTGCCACATGCTTTTAAATCCACCCAGGGATGGGGACTCCACCACTGCCCTGGGCAACTGTGCCAGGGCTGGACAGCCCTTTCCATAAAGGAATTTTCCCTATTATCCTGTGTAAATCTTTTCTAGCACAACTTGAGGCCGTTCCCTCTTATCCCATCCCTGCTGGGGAGAGCAGAGCCAGACCTCCCGGAGCTGGGCAAGCTCCTCATTTTGCTCCTGCTGCTTTCCTGTGGAGGTTTTATCCCTGGGATTCCTGGGTGGGAGCTGCCATCCAGGAGGAGTACGGGAATTACAGAATCCTGGAATGGTTTAGGTTGGAAGGGACATTTAGGGGTCATTTAGTCCAAGCCCTGCCATGGGCAGGGACGCCTTCCACTAGCCCAGGTTGCTCCAAGCCCCATCCAACCTTTTCCAGGGATGTGGCATCTGCCAGCGGAGGAGTGTCCCGAGTTCTGAGTGGGGATGGCATCTGCACCCTGGGGAGAATGTCAGGGAGTGCCAGCAGGGAACCAGCTGGGCACTGGGAGGAGGAACTCTGAGGTTCAGCCCCCCTTTCCCTGCCCAGTCCCACCTGCTGGGCACAGCCCAGGGGACCAACAGGGCCCTGTGCCCCTCAGGAACCAGGGCTGTCCTGCAGTGTCCCCTGGCCCAGCACAGGGGAGGGAAGGGGAGAGCTGGGCAGATCTCCCTGCTTGGGATGATAAACACAGAGGAGCCAGCAAGCACATTGGCATGCAGGAATTCTGCATAACTTGTCTGTGCATATGGCACAGCGGCCCCGAGGCAGCCCAAATCAAATTAAAATTAGGATTTTTTTTTTTTTAACTCCTGTTTTAAATGAATATGCATGTTTTGCTTACAGCCAGGACCAGCTCTTCTCCCTCTCCTCCCTCGTGCCCTCCAAACCTTCGGGGCTTGTAACTGGCCTGTTGTTCCTTATGTATTTCCAGAATATGGGAATATGCTAAAGCAAAAATACATATTCCAGTGGTGAATCGGCTTTTGGGAAAGGGGTTGGCAGCAGGAGGAAGACAGGTTTGATGTCTGAGCGGGGAAGTCCCCAAGAAGCTCCTGTTGGAGCTTCAGGAGGGTTTAATGCAGGAGGGATGGTTTCCCCTCCCCATGGGAATGTTTGCTGGGTCAGGGGGTGGTCCCAGGGATGTGAAGGGCACAGAGCTCCCTGTGGTTCCCAGAACAGCTCCACACTGCACAGCCCTCCCCCCCCAGACCTGCAATCCCTTCTGCCTCCACAAGAAACCTCTGCTAAAGACCATGGATGGACCAAGCCACGCTCTTCCATCCCTGCAGGCCGGCCCAGCCCTTCCCGACACAGCTCTCAACGTGCCATTAGGGAAACAAAAGTGCTTCTCCCACTTGATAGCCGGCCTTTTATTTTTGGAACCGATCCTTGCAATCACAGGCACATGGCCTCAGCAATTAGGGAGAAAAGCACTTTTCTTCTGCAGGCCCAATTACCCATCCTATAATTGACATAATTATTAGCTTTCACTTTCCTAATAATATTTATTGAACACCACAAATCCTCCCTGGCAGTGGAGCTGCTCGGGGAGCTCAGCAATTTTCCAGTCCTAACAGGGTCCTTGCTGGAAGGAGGGATCAATATGGTGAAATATATGGAAGGGATTGTTCCCTGGGAGGGTGGGCAGGCCCTGGCACAGGTTGCCCAGAGAAGCTGTGGCTGCCCCTGGATCCCTGGGAGTGCCCAAGGCCGGGTTTGGACTGAGCTTGGAGCAGCCTGGGTTGGTGGAAGGTGTCCCTGCCCACGGCAGGGGGTGGGATGGGATGAGCTTTAATATTGTTTCCAGCCCAACCACTCCAGGATTCCGAGGTGCTGTGGGGCTGGATTGGAGTGCTGGATGAGGGATGCTGCCGGTGCCTCCCTCCTCCCTGCAGAGCCTGCCGGGGTGGCCCGTCACTCATGGCCAGGCACAATCCCCTGGTGCTCTGGGGCTTTTGTTTTTATTCCACGGTAAATAAAACCCTCTGTGATCCTGCTTGAAAGATGTCTGGGAGAAATTTCCGCGTGGTGGGAGGGGGGATGAAGGGAGAGGTGATTTATTCCCTCCTAGCCTGGTGTAAAAGACACCACGCTGGCTCTGCTGAGCTGGGAGGGTTCGTGTAAATCTGTCTGCTCCAAACGCCTCCCAGAGCTCACTGACGGCCCCCTGGAATTCAGCACACAGCTCCAGATCTAAATCCTGCATCCTGCTGGGAGCTGGGTGCAGGAGGTGCCGTGCCAGGGCTGGGATTTGGGGGTGTCTGTAGCACAGCGGGGGCACTGCTGATCCCCGGGTGGCTCCTCTGGCATTCCCATGGGATGGAGCCATTGCCTGGCACGAGGGGTGTCTGGTGGAGCCTGGGGGGTGGTGATCTCCTCAGGGGGTGATTTCAATGCCTGTGGGTTCAGTGGACTCTGGGACATCCCAACACTCTCCCCTGAACTCTGGGGAAGCCCAAGGGCTGGTGGCCCCTCAGGCTGCCGTGTCCCCTCATGCAGGAGTCATTAAGGTACCCATGTGTTCAGGGGATCCCAGATCCCTGGGCCATCCTGGTGTCCTCTACACAAGCTCCCTACTCCAGCTGCTTCCCCACACACCAGGGGCTGGTTTTGGGGCACAACAAGGCAGGTTGGCAGCCTGACCTTGGGGCAGGATGCTCAGCCCGTCCCTCAGGGCATGGGATGCCACCAAGATACCCACCCCAAAATCCCCCCACTGCCAGCCCTGGGATCAGCTGAGCGGGCACCAGCTCCCCGGACTTGCCTGACTCCCATTCCTTTCTCCTCTTTCCCGTTCATCTCCCACTGAATCCGTCTGCCACAGAGCCCATATGTTTGCCTGGAGATGACGAGGTTTATTTTTTTTCCCCCCCCTGAACTATAAATAGACGTTTCAGCACAACTACTCGCTGCCAGTTATCCGTCTGCACATCAACATTAACATAATTACCGCCGTGAATCCCTAATCCCGGCAGCGGCAGCAGCTCGTGCAGGTTGGAGCAGCGGATCAGCTTCCTAAACGGGGGTAATTTGGGTCTTTAGTGAAGTGACAAATCTGCGGGCGAATCACAGCAGCGGGTTGGGAACTTCCCCGAGTTCTGAGCCCTGATTGCTCGGGAGCAGAACGGTGACAAGTGAGATGGGAACAATGAATTACATCAGCCCCGGCTCCCAGAGGAGGGGATGGATCACAGCCGGGCTCGTGCTGTCAGGAGAGCCCGGCATCAATCTATCAATCTTTCATCTTCCTCGGTTTGTTTGCAAACGTCCCTGAAGGACGGGGCTGTAATTGGGCCAGGACTGGCAGGGGGATTTCTCTGCCGTGTTTTCCAGCTGCCGGTTCTGACAGCGCTCTGGGGAGCTGGTTTGGAGCCTGGCACGTCCTGGGGGTGATGCCTGACCCCTCACCTGTCCCCAGGACATGCTGCCCAGGGCTGTGCTCACACCAGTGTTTGCAGGGCTCGAGCCTGTCCCCAGATCACCTTCCTGAGGCAGGGGCCACTGGCAAAGCACTGCTGCAAACCCACAGCAAGCCCTCACCTCTGCCTGCTTAACCATGGAATAGTTAAGGTTGGAGAAACCCTCTAAGATCACCGACCCCAACCATTCCCCCAGCACTGCCACACTCACCCCTAAACCCTGTCCCCAAAAACCACATCCACATGGTTTTCTTGGAATATGATATTTCCAAGAGGTGCATGTCCCCTTCTTCCCAGGGAAGGGGATGTGTTTGCTGTTTGCAGGGGCTGGCAAGGCAGAGCTGCCCCTCTGCAGCCCCTCTGATGCCCCTGGGGCAGGAGGCTCTGTGCCTTGGCTGGGATCCCAGCAGCTCCCAGCTCTCCTCAGGGAAAAGAGTTCCCCCCAAACCCCGAGTGCCTGTGTGTTCCTTTCCCAGCCTGTGAGTGATCCAGGCCCTGGTTAGATGGTTTCAGTGGTTGGATGACTCATGACCTCATCACATTGTGGCAACGCTGCTGCAGAGCTCACACTGCAAATTATGGGCTGGCTCCCTGTGGCTGAGTGCCCGGGGACTCCAGATAGGGCAGAGAGTGTGTTTGTGTGCTGAGCAGCTCTGGCCTCAGTGGGAGGGCTTGGGCTTGGGGTTGGTTTGTTTTGCCTGAGGAGGAAAGAGAGGATGGAGCCTTGAAAATGGACTGAGCTGTGCTGCTGGGGCTGCTCCTCTGCCTGGGTGGGATGTCCCCGGCTGGGATGTCCCTGGCTGGGATGTCCCTGGGCTCTGCATCCCTCCCAGCAGCACCTGAGCAGGGGATGGGCACCCCCCCTGCACCGAGCCAGCCGTGCTGATTACGAACTCCTCGGGGATGTGGGGATGGCAATTAAAGAGGGAGCCTTTCCCACTCACCCCAAAATCTCCCCTCTGGGTGAGCTGATGTAGCTCAGGCAGCGCTGGCAGCGTGGTTCCCACCGCTGTGGTGGGGTGCTGGGAAGAAACCTGCTCAAATAATCATCACTTTGATTCCCAACAAAGGAAAGGAGCCGACTGAGTTAAATGCCTTCCCTCTGATGTGCTGTTTAGTTATTTTGCTTTCAAGAAAAAATAAATCCCCCCTCGGCGTGTTTACAGAGCTGGTTTGGTGCTGCAAACACGAGCTGGAGTTGGAGGGCAAGGCACTGTCGGAAGGAAAGGGAAGACAACCCTGGAGCTGCCGGAATGTTCCCGTGTGGGGCTGGAGGGGCCCTGGGAGCTGCATCCCCTTGCTGTGGGAAGGAAACCCGAGGCTGGGTTTGGAGAGCTGCTCCCCCAGCACTCCTCCTCTCCCTTCCTGGGCTTTCCCCTCCCTGCCCCCTCAGCACCGTGACCCCAGAGCTGCTCTCCCCGGGGTGATTCCCCCTATTTGCATCCTCTCCAGCTGCTTCCTCTGGCCCCAGCACCGCTGCTCTGGGTGGGGAGCTGGGCTGGGGACCCCCCTTCACCCTCTCTGCCCGTGTCCAGCCTCCCCCAGCCCCGGCTGCCTGCATGAGGTTTCACATTTGCATTTGGTTTGCATCCGGTTTTGGTTGCATTTGGGTTTTGTTTGCATCTCCTGCTCCTGCCTCGCCGGTTCTGGAGGGGAGGAGCAGGGACCAAACCCCCTGTCAGCAACCACCCCACGTGCAGATGTGCCAGATGTTCCTCCCCAGTGTGGGACGTGGGGCCTGTGACAGTGACAGCAAAGGGAGCCCAGGAAATGGGTTTGAAAGCAGCAGTGCTGGGGTGGAGGGATCCCTCACTGGGATGGATTGTCCTCCTTCCCCAAAATCCTCAAGATATGGGAGAGGTGGAGGGTTCACCTGCAGAAGAGAAGGATCCAGGGAGACCTGAGAGCCCCTTGCAGGGCCTAAAGGGGCTCCAGGAGAGCTGGAGAGGGACTGGGGACAAGGGATGGAGGGACAGGACACAGGGAATGGCTCCCCACTGCCAGAGGGCAGGGAGAGATGGGACACTTGGAAGGAATTCCTGGCTGTGAGGGTGGGCAGGCCCTGGCACAGGTTGCCCAGAGAAGCTGTGGCTGCCCCTGGATCCCTGGAAGTGTCCAAGGCCAGGCTGGACAGGCTTGGAGCAACCTGGGCTGGTGGAAGGTGTCCCTGCCCATGGCAGGGGGTGGGAATGGATGGGCTTTAAGTTCCTTTCCAACCCAAACCTTTCTGGGATTCTGTTGGGGCTGTAGGAATTGAGCTGCCCACATTTCCCTCTGTGTCTCCCCATCCCTCACACCCACTCCCACGAGGGAGCCGAGCCAGGGGTGCAGGCAGGGGTGCAGGCAGGGGTGCAGGCAGGGATTATAATCACGGAGCACCACAGGGGCTGAGGGTTCGAGGGTTGTTTTCCTTCCCCAGGGCTCGTGTGGCTTTGCCAGCATCTCTGACAGCACCATCCTCTGCCTGGTGTCATCATTATGGAAACAAGCTGTAAATCTTCCCTTGATGTTATGTAGATCCGGGATGCTTTGCCTCACGGGAACAGCCGGCGTTAGGAAATAGGGTGTTGAGCAGAAAGATTAACATATTGCAAGCACTAATTTGGGGAAGGAGCTGCCCGGGCCGGGGGGCCGCGGCCGGAGTGGCTGTGCCGAGCCCCGGGCCACGCCTGCCGCCCTCCCCTCCGCTCCCGCCCGGCTCCTCTCATCGCACCCTCACCTTGCCTCTATTTTTCCCTTCATTTCCTCTGGCAGGGCCGCGGAGCAGCGGGGGGAAGGCTCCCGCGGAGCCGGGGATGCTGCTGCGCGGCTGAAGTTGCAGCCGGGATATTTTCGGCGCGGTTCTGCTGACCCGCACACACCTTTGTTGGCCGCGGCTCCCAGGCCTGTCATCTCCCCATCTGCTCCCATTTAATCCTGCCCATCCCGACCGGCTCTGCGTGTCGGTCCTGGCGCTGGGAGTGTTCCCACTCACCCCCTCGCTCTCCTCCAGCAGCCCTTTAATCTCGGGGAATATTTTTTTTTTTTTTCCCTCTGACATCTCTGCCTCTCTTGTGAAATGCAAATTAATTAGATTCTAATTACTCACTGTGTGCTGTTGCTGTTTCCCTCTCGTGTTAGGTTAGTCGAACATCTTTGTTGTCAGCTGTGTGTTGTATGTATTCAGCCCATTAAAAGTGATCCTTGTTCAGCGGGAGACAGGCAGAGCAAAGAGACAGTTCCCCCCTCCCGCTGGGCTTTGTCAGGAGCAGCTTTGTCAGCACTTCCCGGCAGCACCGCCAAGGAAAACTCCGCTTTTTTTATTGTTCCCTTTTTCTCCTGTTTTCTGTAGCCCGGTGAGTTAACGAAACATTTAGTGAGGGTCAGCCCCTGGCTCCCTCAGGGCCTGGCTGGGCTCTGCTGCACGCTGGGTTTGTGCTGCCCAGGGGCTCCTGTGCATAGGGAAGGCCACGCTGGGACCCCTGACTGAGACCTGGAACTCCTGCCTGGGACCTGGGACCCCTCCATCCTGTGCCCAACCCCATCCTACATCCCTATATCCTGGTGGGGGCTCACGGGCAGAGGTGGGACCCTCGGTGGGACCCTCAGTCCAGGGATGCTCATCCCCAGGGCCTGTGAAAGGTCCCATCACCACCCTGGGAAGCCAACACCAACCTGCATCCTCTGTCCTGGCTGTGTCCCATCTCCTGGCACACCTTATTTCCCTGTTCCCACCGGACTGGGCTCCTTCCCACCGGAATGTGGCACCGGGCAGGGAAGGACCAGGCTGGGACCGTTCCCTGCTCCCTGTTCCAGCAGCACCTCCCTGCCCTCGGCAGTGGGAACCAGCCCTTGGCTCGGGGACGCTGATGGAGATTTGCATCGGTCCATCATTAGGCTCTAACTCTCATTTAAGGCAATAAAGGTGCTTAATTTCATAGGGAAAACTTAATGGAGCACTCAGTTCCCATGCCCTGCTTCCCTGACATTTTACAGTCTTTGAAAGTGTAAGTTAGTAACGGCCAGAATCCTGGATCCCCGGGGCCTCCTGACCCCCCAGGAAACAAAATAAAGCTGCTTGGAGAAAAAAAAAAAAAAAGAGCAGGTGTTGTGGAAAAGTCAGAAGATGCAAATTCTTCCTTCTCATTAATTATTGTATTTATTCCACGATTCCACCTGTCCGTGTGACGTCTCTCCCTCACGGAGACTTCTCACAGCAGATTAAAGTGCACTTTTATCATTATTCTGAAAGGCATTTCATGAGGGAACATTAGTTCTCCTACATTATTCCCGCATGTTATAAAAAGTGTCTTTTTAAAATATTAGACAGCAATCGAGGTTAATTTAAACCACATCAAACACGCCCGGCTGGTTTTGCTGCAACGCTCCCCCCAACACTGCTCCTGGACGCAGTGGCTCGGCTCTGGGCTCTGCTCCCAGCACCCACAGACAGGCAGGAAGGGGATGGTGATCCCAAACTCCACACAGAGGAACATGGGGAGGTCTGGAGCGTCGGGACAGGTTCATCCAGGTGCCCGGAGCCCGGGGCTGCATCCCCTGCACGGGTGATGGGGCTCATCCAGGTGTCTCCTCCGAGCACCACAAACACCTCTGGACCCCACTGGACCCACAGCACCGCTGGGCTCTCAGGGATCCATCAGCAGGGATCCATCACCATCCCTGGGAAAGCTGAATCACTCTCCTGGCATGACTTCCACCACTACTGCTGTTCCTGCAGCCCAGTCTGTGTCCCAGCGAGGGAGATGCTTGGATTTTGCTGGTGGAACAAATTGCCCGGAGAAGCTGTGGCTGCCCCATCCCTGGAGTGTCCAAGGCCAGGTTGGACAGGGCTTGGAGCAACCTGGGCTGGTGAGGGAGTCCCTGCCCATGGCAGGGGGTGGCACTGGATGGTCTTTAAGGTCACTTCCAACCCCCACCATCCCGCGGTCCTGTGATTCTATGACCCATTTTCATCCAAAGTCATTCCTCCGGGAGCCAGAAGTTTATAGAGCTTTTAAATATAAACCGTTCCACCTTTATCACCTCAGTGAACAAGGACTTTGCAGATCCTGTGGTCATTCCGAGCCGCAGCGTTTTATCACATCGGGCAGAGCAATCTCCCCTTCCCGCCGCCCGAGGGGCCGGATCCGGCAGCGCCTCACTTGGCATTCCAGCCACATCCTCCTCGAGGAGGACCTATCAGCCAGATACCTGAAAACACATTTTCAACTCCAGTGAGCAATTGACTTTCAAAGCTTGTGATGCTTGTCAGCCGTGTCTCCGAGGGCAACAAACAAACTCCGGAGAGCGGCGAGCCGGCTGCTGCCGGAGGAAGAGAGCACGGAGGGAGAGGATTCTGCTTGTGTTTTAACACTATTTATGGGCTGTGCAGCACTTGGAGGAGAAAAAAAAAAAAACAACCTGCAGAAACTTTGTTCTGCTTTGCTTGGTGGTGTCTTGTTATAGGAGCATCTTCCTGGCTCTGCAGCTGTGGGTACCGGGGAGATGTTGTATCTATATCCAAGACCTGAGAGCTCCTTCCAGGGCCTAGGGGAGCTCCAGGAGAGCTGGAGAGGGACTTGGGATGAGGGATGGAGGGACAGGACAAGGGGGAATGGCTTCAGACTGCCAGAGGGCAGGGATAGATGGGATACTGGGAAGGAATTCCTGGCTGTGAGGGTGGGCAGGCCCTGGCACAGGTTGCCCAGAGAAGTTGTGACCTCCCCTGGATCCCTGGAAGTGTCCAAGGCCAGGCTGGATGGGGCTTGGAGCAACCTGGCCATGCCATGTCCATGCCCATGGCAGGGGGTGGGACTGGATAACAACCAAGCTCCTTTCCCACCCAAACCACTCCAGGATTCCATAATCAGGCAGCACAACTTGCAGCTCATCCCTCCAGTCCTTCCGAGGTGTGGGGAGCGCAGTTTTCCGAGGCAGCGCTTTCATCTGGTAGATACCTTGCTGTTAATTTGCATGAGGGTTAAAGTGCTGAGCTGTGAGTGCTGCAAAGCCCTGCGTGGAGCAGACACCGTGGGGTAACTCGGCCTGCTCGGAGCAGCCCGTAACCAGTCGGCCCTGCTTGGGAATGCCGGGACTATCCGAGCCGCTTATTCAAAGCCTTAAAAAGCAACCGACTTCCTTGAAGTCATTAAAACCTAACCTTTAAACTCCAGGAGTCTAATGGCTCAAGCCAAGCATAATGCTGAGGCACATCTGTGATAAATCTGCTTTTAATCTCCACAAAGTGCTTTTCGTGGATTCCAACGTGAACGTATGAGGTGTTAGATGAACACACTGAGTGCTGGTAAAATACACCCGATTGTAATCTATTACCTTTTACACAAAGCAGCATTTAGTTTTATTAACTATTGAAATATACTGAAAACTGTTAAAAAAGCACCGTGTAAATCTCCAAGATGCATGCTGCTTGATTTTATAGAGGCCTAATTCCTTGCAAAAGTAGCAGGAGAGTAGTTCGGCCAATGACTTAATCGTTTGTAGCTGATTAACAGCAACCTTCCACCTAATCCCGGGGAAGGGCTGGATAATGAGGGGCCAGATGCTGTGCAGGGATGGAGGGGGCACCCTGAGAGCTGGTACCTGGCCCTGACACCCCACTGCAACCCAAAGCTCCTCTCTGCAGGGGTGGAGGGGCTTTACCAGTGGGTGTTTAAAACTGGGATGTCCCTGGCCTCAGGTGTGTGCTGGGGAAGGATCATGGAATGGTTTAGGTGGGAGGAGACCTTAAAATCTCACCTGGACCCACCCTCTGCCATGGGCAGGGACATCTTCCATTAGCCCAGATTGCTCCAGCCTGGCCTTGGACACTTCCAGGGATCCAGGGGCAGCCACAGCTTCCCTGGGCACCCTGTGCCAGGGCATCCCCACCTTCGCCGGGAAGGATTCCTTCCCAATATCCAATCTAATATCCCATCCCCTCTGGCAGTGGGAAGCCATCCCCTGGTGTCCCATCCCCAGCACACGAGTTTCCCCGGGTGCAGCAGTGGAGGATCAGACCTTGCAGGCCTGGCTGGGGGTGTGGGGGTCGGGGCTGCCTCCTACCCACCCCATACCCCTGGAAGAGCCATCCCAGCCCTGCCTGCCCACGTGAGCCCCGGGAGTTTCCAGCGGGCAGGGGCAGGATGTGGGCTGAGTCAGCACCAGCCCTGCCGGGTCGGCTGGGGGGTCTGGGCTTCCCCTCCTGCCGCTACCCTGGCGGGTGATGAGGAAAACCCAACCCACACATGAGCCGTGGGACGTGCCCGGGGACACCTCCCAGCCTGAACCTGCGTGGGGGGAACTGGAGCCGCTCCCGGGGCTCCCAGCCCGGCTCGGGGTGTGTGGGGAGGGCTGGGGGACATAGGGGATGTGGGATCCCAATCCAGGGCTGAGCCAGGGCTGGGCCTCGTGCTGAGCTGGGATGGGTTTGATCCAGGGCTGGTCCTGGTGCTGAGCTGGGATGGGTTTGATCCAGGGCTGGTCCTGGTGCTGAGCTCTGATGGGTTTGATCCAGGGCTGATCCTGGTGCTGAGCTGGGGTGGGTTTGATCCAGGGCTGATGCTGGTGCTGAGCTCTGATGGGTTTGATCCAGGGCTGATGCTGGTGCTGAGCTCTGATGGGTTTGATCCAGGGCTGGTCCCGGTGCTGAGCCAGGACTGGCCAGGGCCTCCTCAGCACCGAGGGAGGTTTGGATTCTGGGGCTGAGCTCCTCTCCATCTCCAGCTCCTCATCTGCACTTTTACAGCCAGCGGGGCTAATTGTCAAGAGAACAAGCATTTGAGGGGGAAAAAAAATCCTGTAAGCCACAGCAAACCATAAACATGGGAATAATTAAAAGATATGCAGGGCCAGAAAGTTAGCACAACAGTAGGTGATTTAAATACGTGCTGGGGAGCTCTCGCAGGGCTTCCCGGCCAGCAGCTCCCCGAGGGCTCCGGAGCAGGGCAGGGAATGTTTGTTGGGGTGCCAGCAGCACGGAGCAGGGCAGGCAGTGTTTGTTGGGGTGCCAGCAGCACGGAGCAGGGCAGGCAGTGTTTGTTGGGGTGCCAGCAGCACGGAGCAGGAGCTGCACAGCCGGGCACGGCGGTGTGGCAGGAGGCAGCCCCGCGCGGATCTGCCGGGGCACGGCTTTATTTTAATAAAAAGCTAAATTGAAAAAGGTTGTTGGAAAGGCTGTTCCAGATCTAGAGGGAAATAACTCCGGTCCAGGGCTGAGGAAGCCAAAATGTGTTTTGGTTCTTTCCACTTTTGGAAGAACTGTCGGTAGTTGCTGGGTTTGTTTTTTTTTTTTTTTTTCTTTTGCTCTTTCTCTTTCCTCCCCCTCATATGATTATTCAATTTGCCATGAAAGCTGGGACCAAACCAAAACCTCCGTGCCAAAACCTCCGCACTTGGAGAACATTTGGACCCCGAGCTGGAGCTTAAATTACATCTTGCACATGGCCCCAGCCACACTGGATTAAAATCCAAGATATACACGAGTTCCTGGTTGTTGAAACCCGGCTCTGAAGGAGCTGCTTTCCACCCGAGGGGTTCTCTGTCTTCCCAAACCCAGGGAAAAAAAGACCCTGGTGCTCTGGGACGAGGTTCCCATGGAGGGACCTCCGTGGGTGCTGCGGTGCCGGGGTCACAGCTGCCCTTTGGGGGCTGTTGCACTGTCTGTACCCCAGTGTGGAGTTGGGGGTCCCTTATTGCTGGGTGGCACAACTGCTCCCTCTCCTTCCTGGGGAGGAAACACCTTTGGCAGCTCAGGCCCGGGGGGGGAGGTGGGATGGGGAGAGAGCAGCTCCTGCCAGCACCAGGAGATGGGGAGATAAGGGCTGGCACAGCTCGGCCCCACCAGGGGCAGCTCAAAGCCCTGGGGCAGCCACAGCCCAAAGGCTGGACACGAACACGGGCTGAGAACACCCCTGGCCTCGGGAGGAGGGGTCTGCCACAGCCTCGATGGCCAGGCCAATTCCCAATGGGATCAGCCTTTCCCAGCAGCAGGACGGTCCTCTCCAACCCTCCAACCCCACCACCTCCCTCTCCAACCCCACCATTTCCCTCTCCACCCGGAGGCCTCCTTTTCCATGGAAGCCCTTTCCATGGGACCCAAGCCATGGCCACTGGAGTTCTTGCCCTGGACACTCTCACACTTTCCAAATCCCCCTTTTCTCCCTCCTTTCCCGAGTCTCTTCCCACTCCTTTGCATCCAACACAGCTCACAGACACATCCTCCCGATGCCCGGAGAGCTCACACCCCCTTTTAGCCCGTACAAGGTGTTCCAGCGATTACTGCCCCTCAATAATGTGGTTTAACAATTAACAGCTTGTATAAAGAGCATTTGCATTTCCCCGCTGCCGAGCAGGAGGCTTTAATCTCCACGCACAAGCAGTCGTGTCGGGACAAGCTGCGGGATCTCCGGGCCGTCCTCGCCCCGGTTCGCTGTCCCTCGCCGGGGTCTGGCCGGGAATTCTCCCACGGCGCTGCCGGGACCGGGCTGGGCCGGGGCCGGTGTGGCGGGGCTGGGCAGGGGGGGCCGCGCGGTGCCGGCTCTGCCGCTCCAACCCCCCTCGGGCTCCTTTGAACGCGCTCGCCTCAATTATCCCTCATTCCCGGCGGTGCGGTGGGAGCCAGACGGCTTTGAACCTGGGAGGGGATCCGCGCCGTTTCCAGGTGGGAGCAGCGCAGCCGCCCCGGCCACATGAAAAAAAATGAGATTTCTGCAGCTATTAGAGAAGTGTCTTTGAATGATTTAATGAAACAGCCACGCAGAACGTGTTCTCTCAGGTGTCCAAACCCCAGCGCAATAAACAACCGGATTCCTCCCATGCATCATCAGGGAAGGATTTTCCGAGGCAGCCTGGGATGTCCACACTGATGGAGCTGAAAGGGACCCGAGAAGGTTCATCACTGCTCCAGTTCTCACCCAGAGCTCACCCTGCTCCATTCTTCAGTGTGTGTAGAGACGAGGGAGCATCTGAAGGTGGAACAGCGGGGCCACAGTCCCATTTATTTTGGGGATGTCTGGTGCCCTTTTGCAGGCGCTGCTGATAAATGCTGGGTCAGGCCGCATTGTTCTCTCTGAAACCAAGAAACAGAAGCATTAATCATCCACCCCGGCATTTATCGTGGTTCGGGGGCATTCATCTGATGGTCTGTCATTTCCCTTTGGTTTGGGTGTTGTGCAGTTGTATTCAAAACACCCTCAATTAGATGTAACTGATGATACAGAGCTGTCTGAGGGACCGGTGGTGCCTCAGAGCAGGAGGTTCATGAGACAGACCCAGCCCTCGGAGCGGCCACCTCTGACACTGGGGAGGAGCAGGGGGAAACCAGGCTTCCCCTGGAATCAGAGAATCCCAAAATGGTTTGGCTTGGAAGGGAGTTTTAAAGGCCTTTTAGTCCAGCCCTCTGCCACGGGCAGGGACATCTTCCAGATTGTGGCTTCCCCAATCCCTGGAAGCATTCCAGGTAAGGTTGGATGGGGCTCGAGGGAACCTGGGCTAGTGGGAGGTGTCCCTGCCCAGGGCAGGGGGTGGAACGAGATGAGCTTTAAGGTCTCTTCCAACCCAAACCATGCTGGGATTCTATAACCCAGAGCTTGATCCCTGTCTGTGCATCCCCAGCAGGCAGCCAGGCAGACCACAGTGCCCAGATCAAAGGTGCCCAGAGGGGAGCAGAGCCGTGGCCGAGTTCCCTGGGCAGGGCAGCACTGGCAGCTCGGGGGCCAGCGTGTCCCAGCCCGTGCCTGCCGTGGGCCGGCCCCGGGCACCGGGCGAGCTGTGGCCCGGTCAGCAGGGGTGGGTTTGGCTCCACGGGCTGCTTGCACAACCCGCGTGGAGCAGGTGAGGTCCTGCCCCGCTGGTTTGGCTCCCGAGGGCTGCTCCGAGCGCAGAGCACCCCGGAATGACCCGGCTGATTTGTGGCTGCCCGGGGAGCCTCAGCACAGTGGGCAGATCAGAGGAGCTGCCTGCACACAGCTCTGTCATCCCCTCAGCACTGGCTGCGACTGCCTTATCTCTCCCAGACTGGGGCAGCTCCTCAGCACGGGCTGCCCGGGGTGCCCGCGGTGCCAAGGGCACAGCGGAGCAGCAAACACCCATTAGGTGCTGGGTGGTGCCTCCTGAGGCCACAGTGACCACAGCAAAGCCTGGCTGGAGCATCAGGCTGGGGGCAGCACAGGGCAGGGCCAGGGGCTGTGTCAGAACAGCCCAGGCTGGGCCATGGAGACAAACTCCCTTGGGGAGAAAAGGGAGGGCCTTCCCTGCAGAGGTGCAGCAGCACATCCTGCCCACCACGGCCAGAGAGCTGGAGAGGGACTGGGGACAAGGGATGGAGGGACAGGACAAGGGGGAATGGCTTCCCAGTGCCAGAGGGCAGGGATAGATGGGATATTGGGAAGGAATTCTTCCCTGGGAGAGTGGGCAGGCCCTGGCACAGGTTGCCCAGAGAAGCTGTGGCTGCCCCTGGATCCCTGGAAGTGTCCAAGGCCAGGTTGGACAGGGCTTGGAGCAACCTGGGACAGTGGAAGGTGTCCCTGCCCAGGGCAGGGTGAGAGATGATCTTTAAGGTCCCTTCCCTCCCAAACCATTCCATGGTTCTATGATTTTAACACTCTGGAAAGCCCTGTCTCCTACAGACCTGCTCCAAAACAACCCAGGGAAAGGCAGCTGCTGCCCTTTCAGAGGAGGATGATTTACTCCATCCCTGGGATGATTCACTGGGAGCTGGTCTGGGCTGTTTGGTCAGGGCCATTCTGCAGGCTGGGCTCAGCTCCTGGGGCAGCATCACCCCGGGGGCCCTGGGCACAGCAGCTCCCTCTCAGCCCTCTCAGCTCCCCCACTGAGTCTGGGGGCTCTTTGGGGCGCAGGGCTGCACCCTGGCAATCATCCCCAGGAACTGAAGCACTCCCAGGCTGGGCTGAGCTGTGCCCCACACTGAGCCCTGAGGGTGCAGAGCAGGCAGGTGGCAGTGCCAAAGCCCCCCCGTGGGACACTCCTGGCAGTTCCAGCCCCGCTCCAGGAGCGCCGAGCCAGGCCAGGCTCGTTAGGGATGCCACAGCAATGCCTCTGTTCTTCCCAGAGCCCGCAGCGCTGTGTGCTCGCCCCGGCTCCAGGCACTGCCCTGCCTGTCTCCACAGAGTGGGAAGCCCTTCTAAAACTCTCTGGCTGGCTGACAAAGTCCTCCGTGGAGCGGCAGCCCCGAGTATTCGCTTGATCTCGTGTTGCCACACATTCTTCCGAGAACGCCCCGCGCGCGTCACTCCCCTCCCGAGAGCTGCTGCTGCCCTAAACCAGGGCTGACAAGTGTCAACCCTCCTGCCAAATCCACACTGACTGGCATTCTCCTGAGTGTTGGTCAAACAGTGAAATCCATTCATTTGTCTAAAAACAAACCCACAGCGTTCTCCCCGTCTCGGGCTGGGACAAAGGCTCTGCCTGTCTGCTCCCAGCGTCCTTCCGATGGGGGCAGGGGGCATCGCCCCCTCCCAGCCCCACAGCTGGCACCGGGGGGGTGGCACGGCCCCCCTGGATGTTCGCTGGTGGGGGAGGTTTAAGCAGGAGCCCTGGCAAAGCAGGAAATCCAAAGCTTGGGAGGTATTGCAGTGGGAGGTGGTGAGGTTGATGTTCTAACACGAGGTTCGATCCCCTCCATCCTCCAGCACGGAGGGCCCAGGACAGTGTTCACAGCCCCAGGACAATGTCACCACCCCCCAGGACCCACCTCTGCCCCCATGGACTCCACAGGCTTCATTCTCCCCGGCCATGGCACAGGGATCAGTTGGATTCCTGCTGCTGGGAGTGACTTGCGTGTGCTCCTCGTGTGATTGAAGCTGCTGAGGAGGGAGACGCTTCCCTTCCAGCCCAGCACCAGACTGAGCAGCAGAAGCCTCTCTCCCTGGAGTGGGGCCTTCAGGAAGCTGTGGGTGTTTATTCCTTTTTCTCAGACGTTGGATTCGTGCTGGGAGGAAAGCGGGAAAGGGGGGGGTGAGCGTGGTACAGACCTGGCAGCTCCTGAGAGCAGCTCGTGCTCGGCATTCGGCCTCTGAGCCACGCTTTGCAGGCTGCTGGGATCCCAGGGATGGGAGCAGCCCTGAGTCCTGCAGCCCAGGTGACCTGGAGGACCAACCCTCTGCAGACAAACACTGTGTTTCATTGAACACGAGGAAGGGCCTCTTCATCTTCCCTCTCCTCCATTTTCTCTTGCTTTGAGGCAGCTCCTCCCGGGGATCCCAAACCCCGCACTGCTCCTGCCATCACAGAGGCACACGTGGAGCCTGGCTGTGGAAAAGCAGGTACCTGCCTGAATTTTTGATGTCAGAGCTGCCAGGAGAGTGGCCAGATGGCTTTGGGATCAAAACTGTCCCTTACACAGAGTCCTGCTCTTCTGCAGCCATCGGCTCAACCCAGCCTGGGGGGCTCTGAGGATGCTGCCCCTCGCTGTGGCTGCTCGAGGACCAAGGTCCCAGCTCCTTTTGGGGAATTCCTGAGCTTCTGGACAGCTTGGAAATTATCACTCCTCAGTGCTGACAGGCTGTTTTAGCCCCAAAGCACGTGATTTAGGGTCGGGCTATAAACCACGGTTAATGAGCCAAGGAACGGGGTGCAGGGACAGAGGGTGCTGCCACCGTGCTGGCAGCCATGCCCTGCCTACCACGGCGTGGAGAGAGCCCCAGTCCCGTGGGAGACAGCACGGGCAAGAGGTGGGAGAGTCGTTATTCCCCCAAAGAGAGCCCCCACACAGCCCAGCAGATCCCGGGAGCAGCGCTGAGCTCCGGCCGAGCCCCGGCCCGACGACGCGCGCTCTCGTGTATCAGCGGTGAATGTCTTCCTGTTTAAAAGCTCTCCAAATCACAGGGGCAGCTTGTTTTGACATTTGATTAGCCACAGAGAACAACTTGAGAGTGCTTGAGTGAGTGAGTGAGTGAGCAAACTCCGCAGCGGGGCTGGTGCTGAATGCTCCGGCCTGCTGGCGATAGCGGGCAGGGGAGGGTGGGCACCGCTCCAGGGGAAGATAAGTGGGCTGCCGGGAGAGGCGAAGGCGAGGAGAGGAAGTGGTGAGTGAAGTCAGCTGAAAACAGGTTTTTTTTTTCGCTCGCTCTGACTCATAAATTTCATTAATACCTCGGCAGCATCTCCCCGGCCCCGCGCGGAGCCGAGCGCTGGAGGGGGATCCAGCGGGATGGAAACCCACCATCATCGAGGGCTCGGGCCGGGATAACCCCCCTGTCCCCTGCGCTGGTGGCCTTCGCAGGCCCGGGAACCGCTTCTCTCGCGGGTGGCAGCGTGATGCTGTGGCTGGAGCCGCGGGTGTGGGAGCAGCTCGCGGGCCAGGGAGCGGTGCCGGCGGGGTTTGGGGATCATTCCCGCTCCCAGCCGCCCTCCCGCAGTCATGAACTCCCAGGGCTTTGTTTTCTTTCTCTCCCCAGACCGACAACATGTTGTGTCAGGTTGGTCGTGACACTGCAGGGCTGTTTTCCTTTCCCTCGCTATCATCGCTATCAAGTAGGAGTTAACAGCTCTTGTTTATACAATGACTATCTGGCCAGAGGCTGATTTAATACCTCCCACTTCTTTTAAGTGCAAATAGACTCTAATGTGTGTATTAGGCTACTTGAACGGCTGTTCTGGTGAAATACTCGCTTTCCAAATAACTTATCTACAGTTAATGCCGAGCAGAGGAGAAGAGCAAACTTCTTAAGAATTTAGCAATAAGGAAAAGAAAACAATCCGTTTAATATTCCGCTCTTCCCTTGGCTAAGCCTTTGGCCATACTGAGCTCGCTGGGATTTCACAGGCAGGACGGTTTATGGGTCACAGCCCTGATTCAGCTCCTCCCGAGCATCCCAAGCCTGAGCCCGACCGCTCTTATCTCGGGCGATGCCCCATCTGGGGACACGGAGGGGCCATTGTCCCCGCGTCCAGCCCCGCGTGGGCACCGGCCGCGACATCCCACGTTCCTCACGGACCCCGAGCCACCGGAGCGTGGCAACCGGCGAGGTGGGAGCGGTAGCCACGCTGCACAGGCAACCGTCTGCAGCCACGCTTGGCAGGAGAGACAAAGAGTAACATCATCCCTGAGCGAAACTGCGGAGTTTCTGCTGAGTCACAGTCATCAGGGAATGGGGAGAGCAATTACAGCCGAAAACTGGGAAGGCATCCCAAACAAATTGGTTATAATTAACAAGTAGAAGAATAACACCAGTAATACCATTAGCAGGCCCAAAAGCCATTTGCAATATAATATCTATAATTAGACAGTGCACAGCAAAAGCCTGGGCTGAGCTGTTTGCCCCGGGAAGGGAGGGCAGGTGAGATTGTGGAGCTGAGGGATCACGGACCGGGATCCGGGGGCGGGGAGTACCTGGGAGAATCCAGGAGCATCCGTGAGGATCCGTGAGGATCTGTGAGTGATCTGGCTCCGGCCACGGGGGCCGGGGAGGCTGGCAGGGGGACAACCCAACCCTCTCTGCTCTCCCACCTTCCTCCGGGGTGCAGCCTGGCACTTCACATCCCCGAACAGTCCCATCCCTGGAAGTGCCCAAGGCCGGGCTGGTCAGGGCTTGGAGCAACCTGGGCTAGTGGAAGGTGTCCCTGCCCATGGTAGGGGTGGAACGAGTTGAGCTTCAAGGCCCCTTCCAGCCCAAACTGGAGCTGCAGGGTTTGGACCTGGAGCTGCCAGTCCTGGGCACGATCCCTCCTCCAGTTCCTCCTGTCGGTCCCAACTTTTTGGCTAAAACTTTGCAAATCCGGCCCTTCGCAGCTGCCTCTGCTGCCAGGAGCATCCCTGGACTCTCTCTTCCTCCAGCACCACCTGCACCCGTGGGTGCCCCTCGTCCACCTCCTCCTACCCCCCAACCCAAATTCAGGGAGACAGGGGAGAACAATGTTGCTTTTGCTGCTGGGCCCCTCAGTGGGCGCTGGGAGGGGTTCTGGGGGTCCCGAGCGGGTTCTCTGCCCCTCCTGGCCCCCCCTGTGGTGCCGCAGCAGCCCGAGGCGCTGGGCTGGGCCGGGCGCAGGGATTGCTCAAGCAAACCCGCCGATGAGGGTGAGGTCAATGGGAGTTTTGCTTGTGAAAGGACGGGGTAATCGGGGCCTGTTGTGGCAACACCAGCAACCCGACGCTCTTCCCGGTCCCGCCTGGAAACGTCACAGAGTCCTGGAATGGTTTGTGTGGGAAGGGACCCCAAAGGTCGGGTCCAGCCACGAGCAGGGACATCTTCCAGCAGAGCAGAGCTGCTCCGAGCCCCATCCCGGCGCTGGCTGAGGAGCCGCTGGTGCCAGAGCGGGATTGGAGCCTCTCTTGCCGAGGGGCTGTAAAAGCTCCCTGCCAAGAGCAGATAAAGCCCAGCTCCCCACAAAGCCACATATCCGGGCTGAGAGCTCTCCCTGCTCGCCGCTCATTCGTATGCGTTTCGCTGCCTTCCCAGCCCTGAAATCCTTGTTTAGATAAACTTGAAAGCTAAAGGAAATTTGGCAGGCAGGGTCCTGCCCTGCGCGGAGGGCAGATAGTGTCACCTGCAATGTAAACACACACCATTGACCGGGGTTGGGACCGGCTTGTCAGCGATAAAGTCACCTCTCGAGGCGGCTCCCGTCACGCCGGGCGAGCTCGGCTGCTCCCGGGGCCGGGGAGGGAAGAGGGGACAGGAGGGACACACGTGGGTGCGAGTGTGTGTGTGGCTCTGTGTGCACACGTGTGTGAGGGCAGGATTCGCCTCTCCCCCTGCCACCTCCTCTGCGGCCTCGCAGCAAACCCACAGGGAAGCTGCAGCCGGACTTTTCCCCGGAAGGGGAGATAAAAGTTTTGGGGGAAAAGTAGGTGTCTTATGGTGTCCAGTGGGTGTTTCGGGCCCGGTTCCCATGGGGATGCTCAGGGTGACTGTGGGTGATGTTCAGCCCCTTCCAGCTGTTCCAAAGCTCATCCTGAGGGATTCTTCCTTATTCCCTGCAGCTGCCCCATGGCCCCCAGGACGGCCCAGCCCCTGGGAAGGGCTGAGGGGGGCTGTGTCCACCCCTCGAGGGGCCAGGACCTGGGGTCACTGGGGCCAGCGGGGGTGGCAGTGCCAGGTCATCATCTGTGGGAGGATGGGCACAGCGGGTGCTCCCCACAGGGGCCCTTTGGGAAGGGCAAGGGGAAGGAGAAGGAGAAGGGGAAGGGCAGCTCAGACGGTTTCCCCGAAAGGGTGACATTGCAGTGGGGACAGGACGGTGTCACAACACCCTGTGCCCAGAAGCTGAGCCCGAGCTTTGTCCCAGACAGGGTGGGGGAGGACATCCCCTGCTTCCCTTCCCGGCTCTGAGGCCTCCTGGGGGGCCAGGGCTGCACGTTGGCATGGGCTGGGCACAGCTCAGGGACAGGGCACATCGTGACCCAAACCACCCCTGGAGCAGGGACATCCTGAGGGAGGGACCACCCCATCACCCTGAAGGGCCCCAGCGCCTCCTGCTCTCCCTGGGCCGCTCCAGTGCCACATCCCCACGGACAGCTGTCCCTGGCCAGGCACCCCAGTGATGACATCGGCCTTTGCTGGGTGTCCCCAGAGCCCTCATCCCCGTCCCCATCCTCACCTAGGGCTGTTGGCTGCCCCAGCTGGAGCAGGGCTGGGAGGAAGACAAGGTGCCCCCATCCCCGTGTCCCTCCTGCCCCTCACGGCCCACAGAGGAGCAACACAATGTCCCCAGTCACGGTGACAAAGGCACCTCGTGGCTGGCTGGGACAGGAGACAGTGGCTTCTCACACTGAGGCCTTTCCTAAGATCCTCAAGAAAAAAAGAAACCCAACCTCAGAAAAAGAAAAATAAATTATGGGAAAAGATCGCAGGTTTATAATTGGGATGTGCAAATATCAATTTAAGCAGATCTTAAATCAATATGAACCAGAACGTTTCCTTTCACCCCTAATCGTTCTCTTTCTTCTTTTTTCTTTTTTTTTTTCTTCTTTTTTTTCAAGCAGGTGAGTTTTAATAAGCTAAAATA
The DNA here is from genome assembly GCF_003031625.1 of Empidonax traillii. NCBI lineage: Eukaryota > Metazoa > Chordata > Aves > Passeriformes > Tyrannidae > Empidonax > Empidonax traillii. Next base: position 357,163 of record NW_020956069.1, read on the forward strand.
AACCAGCTCCAATTTCAGCAGAGTCCCAGTGTGAGGAATATCAATTAACAAGAGACATCCTTGGTCGTTTGAGTTCACCACAACAGCGCAGGAGCTGCAGCTCGATGGGAATGGGAAGAAAATTACAACCTTTTCAGGGAAACCATTAAGTAAAAATCAGAATTTGTCCATAAGTACCGCTGGGGGAGGGGAGCAGCTCAGCTAATGTGTTCTATTTTGAGCAGTGAAGTGAATTTTCAGTGCAAAATCGCTGCTTTCCGTGGCTCTCCCCACGGCCTCCTGTCCCCGGAGTTAGGACCTGGAAAGCTTCTGGGATAGAGGGTCTGGCTCAGCCCCACCCCTGGGATCACCCCCCTTTTCACACTTCTCCAGCTCAGTGAAGCACAGAGTGAGGATCATCCTGGAATCACAGAAGCCTGGAATGGTTTGGGTTGGAAGGGAATTTAGGGATCATCCCATCCCACCCCCTGCTATGGGCAGGGACACCTTCCACTGGCCCAGAGTGCTCCAAGCCCCGTCCAACCTGGCCTGGGACACTTCCAGGGATCCAGGGACAGCCACAGCTTCTCTGCCCAACCTGTGCCAGGGCCTGCCCACCCTCAGCCAACAATTCCTTCCCAATATTCCATCTAACTCTCTGGCAGTGGGAAGCCATTCCCTGTGTCCTGTCCCTCCATCCCTTGTCCCCAGTCCCTCTCCAGCTCTCCTGGAGCCCCTTTAGGCCCTGCAAGGGGCTCTCAGATCTCCCTGGATCCTTCTCTTCTCCAGGTGAACCCCCCCAGCTGTCCCAGCCTGGCTCCAGAGCAGAGGATCCAGCCCTGGGAGCAGCTTGGTGGTGTCTGGGTGGGATGGAGAGGAAGGGCAGTGCCTGTCCTGTCCCCAAGGCCCTCACAGGCCAGAGGTTTCCAGGTGCTGCTCCCTGTGCTCTGCAATCTGCCGGGACTGATGTGAGTGTGTGACACCAGGAGCACTGGGCACGTTCCTCCACTCAATAGCTGTCACCTTGGAAGCACTTGGCAGAGGGAAGTGCCAGGGAGAGCACTTTGCAGGAGAAATAAGGACCGGTTTCACCACTAATATTTCCAGGGTTGCTCGTTGCCATTAATTTTCGCTGTTCTCCAGCACATGAAGCCTCAGGAGCCCCCCCTGCTCTGTGTGGTTTGGTGAACTGTGTATTCACGTTCTCCCAGAGACTGGGCCAGGCCCTGCCGGCCTGGCTGCACCCTGGGGGGGCTTTGCACCCGATGGGTGCCCCGATGGGAACCCCAATGAACACCCGGCTGATGGACGCTCCAGTGTGCACCCCGATGTGATGGGAACCCCAGTGGGCACCCTGGGGACATCCCAGTGGATATCCCACTGCATCCTGCTTTGCACCCCAGTGGGCACCGCAGGTGCACCCACGTGCCCGGTGCAGTGCAGGGGTTTGCCGAGAGCTGCTGCCTCGGCAGAGGGAAAGCAAAGAAAAGGCCCAAAGGGGCAAACTGAGGACATCGGGGAGAAGGGGGGATGGCGGAGGAGGCGGGCAGGGCGCGGTGGCTCCGGGCCCGCGGTGGCTCCGGTTCCTCTCAGGGTTCCACTCCGGGTTTCCCGGCGCTCCCACGGGCCCCACGTGGGGCAGGGGCGGGGCCGGGCGGCGGTAGCCAATGGGCAGCGCCGGGCCCTGACAGCGCTTGTCACGTCAACAGCCGGAACGCGCCCAATTAGCGGCGGCGGGGGGGGCCGGGACACCCCAATCCCGCACCCCGGGGGTCAGCGGGGCGCTCCGCACCCCCTGCACCGGGAACCGGGGGGCGCGGCGGGACCGCGGGGGGTTCCTCTCCCCGGTTTGATTGTTTAAACGGCGGCGTGTGATTAGTGCTGCGGAGGAGCCCCATCCGGCGCGGCGGTGCCGGGGCCGCTCGGCGCGGCCCGCCCGGCTCGGCGGTGACAGATTGTTTGAGCGGGGGGAAGCGCCGGCCCGGGCTAATTACACCGCCATGGCGGGCGGGGGCTGCGCGCCGCGGCCCCGCGTGGCTTTGATTGACAGCGCCGCTCCCCGCGGCCAATGGCGCCCGAGCGGCTGCCCGCTCCGCGCTGTGATTGGCAGAGGGGCGAGGCCCGCCGCCAGGCCCCACGTGGGGCGGAGGCTCCGTCTGACGCGCGGGCGAGCGGCCATTTTGTGCGCCGGGCCCGCCCGTGGGGCCGCGGCCGCCCCGGCCCCGCCGCCCCCGCCCGCCCGCCGGGCCGGGCTGCTCCCTCCGCCGGCCGGGGTACCCTTCGGGCGGGCGTCCCCGCGGGTGTCCCCGGGGCGCGGCGGGAGGCGCTGACGTGAACGCCATTGCCCGTGTTCCTCGTTTTGGCCCCTCGGGCGCGCGCGGGGGCGCGGAGCGGGGCCCTCACAGCACATCAAAGCGGCCGCGCGGCCGCCGGGGGAACCAGGGCGGCCATGTCGGCGCGGGGGGCTCGTCCCGGGCGCTCTGCGGGCCGTGAGGGGAGAGCAGGGGGTGACACAGCGGCTCTGAGTGTTGTGCGGGGGCCCGGCCACGTTCAGCGTTCAACATTCACCCCGGGCCCGGCCGTTCTCACCGAGGCCGCTCCATCGCGGGCTCGGCCCGGCCCGGCCCGGCCGGGGGAACCGGAGGGAGGGGGCGTGGCCTCGAGGGGGCGTGGCGAGATAGGCGTGGCCTGCGGGCAGCCCTCTCGCGGACACAAACTGGCATTGTGACGTCGGGCGCGGCGGTGCCCAATCGGCGCCCGCTCGCCGTGCCCCCACGTGGGCGCGGCGCGCCGCCATTGGCCGCGGCCGGAGCGGCCGGCCGGGTTTTGTCGCCCGCCCGCCCGCCCCGCTCCGCCCGGGCGCTGTGGCCGCACCGCGTGCTCGGCGCTGCCGCCCCGCTCCGGCCCCGCTCCGCGCCCCCCGCGCCCGCCATGGCCCCCGCGCCCGCCGCCGGCCCCGCGGGACGCCGCTGAACGGCCGCCCCCGGCCGGGGGGGATCCGCTCGCACTTCGCATGTCCGCGGCGCCCGGGAAGTCGGATGTGTACGGCCTTCCTCCCCCTCCTCCTCTCCTCCATGGCCGTCGTGCTCCGGCGTTAGTTCCTGGCTTTGCTTCCCCTTCTCCCGGCCGCAGGAATACCGCGGGACCCTCCTCCCGCCGCCGCGTTGTTGTTGTCGCTGTGGCTTTTTCGTCTATGTTTTTTTTTCTTATTTTTGGGGGGGGGTGATTTTGCTTTTTTTTTTTTTTTTTTTTTTT
>NW_020956069.1:361425-387543 GCF_003031625.1 Empidonax traillii
AGGCTCCGCACCAGCCGGGCCAACCGGGCTTCAAATTCACCGTGGCCGAGTCCTGCGACCGGATCAAGGACGAGTTCCAGTTCCTGCAGGCCCAGTACCACAGGTGAGCCCGGGGGAGACCCCCGGCTGCACCCCCCGCCCCGCCGCCCCCCCGCCCACGGGGTCTCACCCTCCGCTCTCCCCCCCCCAGCCTCAAAGTGGAGTATGACAAGCTGGCGAACGAGAAGACCGAAATGCAGCGCCATTACGTTATGGTGAGAGACTTTAATCAGATTTCGGATCAGCCTGTAAATGTCATTAGCTGGGAGCCTGCGGACGGGGGGGACCGGGGGACCCCCCCCCGGGACGGGCACTGCCTGCTCGGGGACCCCCGGAGGCGGTGGGGGGTGCCCGGTGCCAGGCGCACGGAGCCCCAGGCGGCTGGGAGCGCAATCCCAAGTTTCCTGTTAACCCCTTTGTAGAGCTCCGGGGGGGTTGGGGGGAGGCTGGAGCAGCGCCCCCGAGCTCCGGGGGGGTCCCTCGGCGTGATGGGGGTCCCCCCTTTGCTGCCCCGAGGCGCGGAGTGAGGCCACCCGGGAGCCATCCCAGCTCACCCCGCTCATCCCTCCCGGGGGAAATGGGCTCTTTTGTTGCCTCAAAACCCTCTTTTTTAGCCAGATTTTCGGCGCGGGCCCCCCAGGTGGGCTCGGTTGGGTTTCTCCTGGGTTCAGCAGGAGCCAGCACCCCCTTTCCCGGCGGCTCCCGAGGCTCCCAGCAGCTCCACTAGCCCCAGGGAAGGAGGGGGGGGGGGAATATAAATCCACCCCCCCAGTGAGAAGCTGGAATTTTGGCCAGACTCCGGGCTGTACCTGTTCTGCCAGGGCTGAGCAGACGCCTGTCACCCAGCTCTGCGCCTCTTTGTTTTTCTAAGTAGCTTAGGAGGAGAAAACAGGAGTCAAAAGGAGTGTCCCCTTGTTAAGTGCCTGCCAGTTAAACCCATAAACATCTGCTTATTATAAGGTGTAATTTCCTTGGCTACCAAGTGCTTTAAGCCCAGTTTTGACCAGGATGCTTTTTGGTAATGACCTTATGCAAATACCCTCTGTGAAGTTAATTCAAATTCTCCTCGGCTCTCTCCTTTAATTGAATTTATTTGTATGTTTTTATTCCCCAGTACTACGAAATGTCGTACGGTTTGAACATTGAAATGCACAAACAAGTGAGTAATTTCGAGGGGGGAAGTTGGGATTGATTGATCTCCTGTTGCCCTTTTCCTCAACCTGAGGTAAAATGGGCCCTGATTGCACTAAATGGGGAGTAGTAAGTGCTGAAGGCAGGGATGTGACTCCAGGTGGGAATCCCGTGGCCTGGCAGTTGAATTGGGAACTGCAGGTTGCTGGCAGGTTGGTGTTTTGTCTGTGCTGCTGAGAAATTCGGGTTTTAAGCGGAGTGTTTACGCGAGGGGGTGAGAACAGCCTTGCCTGCCGTGCTGGGCTGTCGCTACCTGGAATAGTGCGTTCCCAAAACTGGGAAAACACTGATATGTGCTGCCTTTGCCTCTGGTTGTGTTGTTGGTACAACAGGACTGTTTCTAAGGTCATACCCTGATCTTCCCCACGCTGTAGCGTGAGACTGAGGAGGGAATTATCTCCAGGGCTCCGATAGCTTACGGTGTGTTGCTCAATGTCACGGATTTGTCTTTGCATCTGGGAAATGAAGCAATGTTTGGGGTTGGTGTGTTTTGGTTTTTTTTTTTTCCCTTCCAGTCTCCTCTAATATGTAACTTGCCTGAAGGAAAAAATAGAGAAGGCCCCAGCAGAATGTGGTGTGGTACCTTGATAAGATTATCGTTAAAGAGCCTAAAGGCTGCGCACATGATGGTAAAACTTAAAGGAATAAAGTTATTATTGAGATTAGACCTGATTATTTGTGCTGCTGCTGCTTACTGGTTTTAGAAGGAGTTCTAATTAAGAACTTAAGGCAGATAGAAGTTGACATCAACTTTGCCGCTCGCAAATCAGCCCCATTCAACTCCAAAGTGGTTTTGCTTAATAGCAGCATCGCCCTCCTCTAAGGAAGCGTCGCTGGGAGCTGATGAAATGCAAAGCAGCGTCTCTGAATCTGCCTCTCTTTTCTTCCCTTTGCCTTTCTGCGGCGCAGTCACAGGGCAGCGAAAATAATTCCTGCTTAGTCTTCAGTTTTTTAAAAATATCTTCGCCCGTGCAGATAATCCCGGCTCCTCGCCCGCTCTCCTGGCTCTGCCTGGACCCAGGCGGGGCAGGGCGGCCCTGGGGGGGTTTGAGGAGCCGAGACCCCCGTGCTGGGGGAGGCCTCGGGCAGGGTTTGGCCTGGGGAGGTCGGAAATCCCCCGGAGTGCAGGGGGTTTGTGTAGGCCCGTGGTGGCCTCCTGCGAGGACGGGACGGTGATGGTTGTGTGTCCAAGGGACTGGGGTAATGCCCGAGGGCTGGAATGACACTGGAGGCACTGGAATAACATAAACACGGGTTCTTTGGGGAGAGGAAGTGCCTGTGCCCACCTGGTTGCTGGGTGTTGAGCGGCTCCACTGTGAGTGATGCTGGAATAACTCATGGAGATGTTGAGGTTGTTGTCCTGATGGGAGCTTTGGGAGCAGTTGGTGCTCCTGAGGTGTGCAGTGTGTTTTTCCACCGGTCCGTGGGTGCAACCCAAGGGATCTGTGAGGTCCACCATCCTCGGGAGGTGCGGATGGATCACCCCATCCTCCGCTCCGCCGGCCATGACCACGTAGGGCATCTTCCCTTGATGTGCCCGCTGGTTTTGGGGGGTGACTGAGGAGCCCCTGCGTTCCCAGGGGTGGTTCGGTGCCCTGGGAGTTGCTGGGTGGTGGTGGTGGCCCAGCGTGGTCAGCGTGCCTCGCTGGGAGCTTTGCGGGCGAGCGGATAAATCCTGCCGGGATGGTTCCAGGCCGTGCCCGGCACCCCTGCCCGCTCCGGTGACAGACAGCGCCGGGCTCAGCGAACTTTGGGAGGCGAAGCCGCCTCGTTCTTTTAATTGACAGCAATGTGCGCGGGGCTGGAGGAAAACAAAGCCCCGCGAGCTGCTCCCAGCGCGCTTCCAGGCGAAAATGGGGCGAGAGGGAGCGGCGGGATGGGAGAGCCGGAGCGAGAAGGGGGCCGGCCGAGGGTTTTCCCCCTCTTTGGGGCCGCAGCATCCCCCTGAAAGGCATCTCCGCTGCAGCATCCCCCCGCAAGGCATCCCGCTAATTGCGGCGTGGTCCTGCCTGCATCTGGTTGAGGGTGGCTGGTCCTGAACAAACAAGTTTATCAGCTGACCTGTTTAGCGGTTGACTTGTGTTTATCTGCACACAATCAAGTAGACTGAAGTGCTTGAATTATTCATGCAGTGTCCTGCCCTCCAGACTTGACTGCTTGTGATTACATCTGCTCCAGACAAACATTGATGGATACTTCATCTTTAAGCAAAAGGGGATTGTCTGTCTGTGGGCTTATATAACAGATTATCTCTTCTACGCTGAATATTAAGTGTGTGCATATGTGGCTGCGTGTGGGGTTGTTGTGTTGTTTTGGGTTTTTTTGTTTTTTTTTTCCTTCCCCTCTTTCTTCTCGTTTTGTTTCTTGTTAAGTAAAAAAATGTACTTTCATAAACAACTCCATATGCAAGGAAATATTTAGGAAGTGACTTGGTTGCAGTGAATCGCTCCTTACATCAGTCTTCCTGCTCAACTTAAGCTCCCTTCCCCGGGCTCAGCTTTCCTAAACCCGAGTCCAATCATGAGTTTTCTTTTGAAACCCCGGCAAAACTTTTTTTTTTTTTTTTTTTTCCTCCTCTTCTTAGGGCTAATTGATTTTTCCAAAAGAAACTTTGCTTCCCCTGTTGGCTTTGCATTGTTTCTGTGCAGATCTCCGTGGATAATCGCCGACTGCAATAACCATTCCAAAAGAAAAACTAATTTTGCGTGGGGAAACGGGACACCTCGGAGGACAGAACCTTTGTGCTGGGTTTTATTTCTTTTTATGGCTGAGAACCCTCCACATAAGCACTTCTTGTTTTCGTGCTTAAACACTTAATGCTTGGAACAAACCTAAACCCCCCCTGACACTTTCAGGGAAGAGAGGCAGGGTTTTTTTTTTTTTTTTTTTCCTCTAGAATATTCTAGGAACACAATATACTTTCTGTCATGCTCGTTAGCAAGGAGTGCCAGGTAATAATTTGCTAAATACTTCAGAAGCCAAGTAATTTGTTAGCTCTTGCTCTCAGGTCTCCTAAGGTAGAAGGGAGCATTGTCAGAGCTTCGCCTCTCCCTCCCCTCGGCTTTGCAGGTGGATTTTGGGGGTGCTGGGTGCCCCTGGAGGGTCTGAGTGGGCTTTGCCCCCCACATCCCGGTGTCTGGTGGTAATTCCGTAATGAGGGGTTGTGTCCTGCCCCTCCACCCCCCCCTCCCTGATTTAATTCTCATCAGCCTGGCTCTCCACTTTGCTAATAACGATAGCAGCCACAAATAGCTTTCAACATGCCATTGACAGCCCGGTTGGAGAGAGCACTTGAAATAGTGGTAGACAGCTGAAAGTACCCATAATTGTGCGCCGGAGTGAGAACCACACTGCTCAAGGGCCTTATTTTCATGTGCTTAAAGAGACAATATCCTGGTTTCAACAAATGCTGCTGGTGCTTCACGGCTGGTGTGATTTACTCCCCCTTCTCCCACCGCCCTCTGCCAGGGAGGAGGTTTGGGGGGGGCTGTGCAGCAGGGGTGGGGGTGTCCTGGAGTGCCTGAAGGAGGGCTGGGGGTCCAGACCTGTCGTGGAAACAGTGTTGGGGAGGGTGTTGTGGAGGGATCTGTGCTTTGGGAGCCGAGGAGGAGCTGGGGGCTCGTGGAGGGGAGTGTTGTGTGAGCTGTGGGGTGGTGCTGGTGCCATGTTCCTGCATCCCATGGATCATTGCCTTTGGCAGCCCCACCACCCCCACTGCTCCAGGGTTTTAGGCATTCAGCGTGTGTATATGTTTAGACATGTGTGTGTTTATATATTTGCACTTCCCCAGGGCAGTGGGCACAGCCTCAAGGCTGCCAGAGCTCCAGGAGCGTTTGGACAACACTCTTGAGGGACAGGGTGGGATTGTTGGGGTGTCTGTGCAGGGTCAGGAGCTGCGCTGGGTATTCCTATGGGTCCCTCCCAGCTCAGGATATTCTGTGATGTAGATATGTATGTTTTGGTGTGGTGCAGTGTTTTGGGGTGTTTTCCTAGAGGGAGGAAAGGCAGTGCTGTGTGTTCATCCCTTCTCTTCATCTTGACATATAAATCCATGAGCAAGGGCAGGTGGAACTGGGGCTGCTGTGGCCCAAAATCTGTTCTGAGGCTCTATCTGCCATGGCCTGGTGTGCACTGCTGTCGTTCCCTTCCCTACAGAGCTTTGGGGTGCTTTGTGCAGGGTCTTTGGGGGTGCTCCCCTCAGAGTGGTGGCTGTGGGGCTGTTTTATGAGGCACCTCCATCCTCCCAAGGACTGGGAGCCCAGGAGGGGTTTGGATCCCATCCTGTGCCGTGGGGGAATGGTGGGACCAGCCTGGGGGTGCATCCCCAGGGTTGGGGCATCCCTGCAGCTGCTGTTTTCCTCCTCAGCTCCATCCAAGGCCGGTGTGTTTTGGCTCCACCACCCAGAGCAGTATCTGTGGGGTATCACACAGGACCCCCTGAGGTTCCAGCCTGGAATTCTGCACTGCTGTGCTCTGGGTCAGTTTGAAGGCAGCTCCTTTCAGCCCTGCTCTGCCTCTCCCGTGACTGATGGCCCGCAGGGTTATTTTTAAACTTCCCTCTGCCACATCCAGGTGTAAAGACGAGCGGCCGTGGAGCCGGAGCTGCTGGGCAGAGCCAGCCCTGAGCTATTTAACACCATACCAGCCTGTTCCTGCTCCCAGAGCCCCATCCTGGCTCCTGACAGGCTGCCAGGAGCGGCTCCCTGTGCCCTCCAGTGCTTTGGGTGCTGCTGGAGGCTCTGGCCATTTTAAGGGCGGGTGGGGTGACAGGACCCGGAGCCAAACGGTCCCTCTCTTGATTTATCACCAGTGCAGATGTTTTCTCTGGTTTCTCCCTCCGTGGTGGTGAAACGCCACCCCAGAAGTGTTTCTGCTCAGGCAGCAGGTCAGATTCTTGGCAGGGGCAGGGAGTGATGGAGGGTTAGTTGAGGATTTCAGGTTCTCCGACTTCTTGCCCTTTTTAACGACCATCAGCATCCCTGTGCCCGGGTGAGTGTCCCTGAAGGCGCTCCCATGGACCCCAGGAGGGGCACCCAGCATCCACCAGGCACCTCCCCTGGGGGTTTGGGTGGGTGGGTACCTCTCCTGGGCACTCCCCAGGGTGTTTTATCCCTGCTCCTTTGCAGCTGTGGTCCAGGGAAGATGCAGGGCATCGGAAGGGGATGCAGAGCCTGGGATTGCCATGGCAACCTGCCGTGGGGAATGGAGGTTTTTCTTGGCAGGAGCGGCTCGGGGGGGCTCGGGGGGCTCTGGCACTCTGGGCAAGGTGATGAATGAGCCCCGTTATGGGGAAGGTGTCGGGCATGAAGCCCTTCCCTGTTCCCAGCGTGCCGGAGGATCCCCTTTCGTTCCCGATTAAAGTTTTAATGGGGACAACCAGAGTTTAATATTCCGTGGAATGGGAAAAGTTAAAGTGAACAAATATTTAAAGACTATTGAATCTCGTGTTCACAGGAAACCTCACGGTTGTAAACATAATATTTTGGAGATCTAATATCTTTCTGCTCACCGAGTGCCACATGGGAAGTCTCTCTCTTTGCGGAAAATCTTTGTTTGGAGTTTGGGCAGAACTGGATTTAAATGTGGAGGAGATGGGGTGGTTGTGAGTCTGGACCGGGGAAAACCCAACACCTTCCCTTCCTCCTGCCTGCAGTCAGCCTGTTTGGGTGCTGTGTTTTCCTGTTACACTGACCCTCACCTGTGCTGGCACCGCTGTTTGCACCTCCAGTAAGGCTGGAATTTGTTCTGGAACTCGGGAGCTGGCAGGGAAGAGCTCGCAGGGGCAGCGCCTGGGCTTGTCGCATCCAGAATCCAATGGGCTTCAAGCTGAAGGAATAAATATTTCATGGAGCTGCAGTCTATATATAATCTAATCGATGCCTTGGTGCCAAAAAGCCTTTAAAGAGCTTTTGCCATCGCCGGGCAGCGCGTGGTGGGAGCGCTGGGGTGGCATTCACGGTGCCAGCCTGGCCCCTTCGGACACGGTGCCGTGGCTGGGCTGGATTGGGGCAGTTTTAGCTTCCATCCCCGTTTTTGGGGTGCAGGGTGATGCTGGGGTGATGTGTGAGTGTGGGGTGGTTAAACACCTGTGCTGGCCAGAGCCTGTTCCTCGGGGCAGGGATGTCACGATAGGGAAGTGTCTCTGCAGTGACAGGGGAATGGCTTCCCAGTGCCAGAGGGCAGGGAGAGATGGGAGATGGGGAAGGAATTGTTGGCTGTGAGGGTGGGCAGGCCCTGGCACAGGTTACCCAGAGAAGCTGTGGCTGCCCCTGGATCCCTGGCAGTGTCCAAGGCCAGGCTGGACAGGGTTGGAGCAACCTGGGCTGGTGGAAGGTGTCCCTGCCCATGGCAGGGGGTGGGACTGGATAATGTTTAAGCTCCCTTCCTACCCACACCATTCCAGGATTCCATGAGCCCCAGCTGCCTCCTGACCTGTGCATCCTCACGTTGGGGTCCGTGATGATCCTGGTGACTGGTGTAGCTGTAGCTGGGGGTACCTGAGTCCAACCCCTGGTCACTTCCCGGTGCTCCTGCCTTGGCACAGTGTGCCAGCACGTTCTCCTGCCCTCTGGAATTGCTAATTAAAGCATCAGGTGTAACCCAATCACTGGGGTGCTTTCGGAGAAGACGATGGCCAGAAATATCCCTGTGGCTCAGCAGCCGAGAGCAGCAGTGGGCAGGTGTGTGGGGACCCCTTGGAGCAGGACCCCGAGTTCTGGGGTCTGTGGGCTTGTTCCCTCCACAGGGGTGGCTCCAGGCTGGGGGAGAGCAGGGTTTTCCTGGTGTCTCCTTGCTTATGGTCATCCTGGGAACATGGGTTGTGCTTGTTGGGTTGGTCCTGTGGTCACAGCGATGTGACCTGACCATCACCCAGCTCCTCCCAGCAAGGTCTGAGTGTCTCTTGGGCTCTTTCTCCTGAACTATGATATTTGGGGATTCTCCTTGCAGTATTTGAGAGCAGGTGGAGCCCAGAGCTCCTCTCTGGGTTGGATGGGCTTTAAAATCCACAGTGCTATAGGACCCATCCTCGGGGCTGAGCTGTGGGATGAGAAAGGTGAAGCCTTGGGGTGGCAGGGATGGATTTGGGGGGCACAGGAGGGGGGGGTTCTCTGAGGGGGAGTGACTGCTGGCTGCCTCAGGAAGAGGCCCCTTGCCAAGAGGGAGGCTGGAGCGAGCCAGTTAATCACTTGTGTTATTGATAACGAGCTGCTCGGGGCTGTCGGAAGGAATTGCTGGGTGTTTGATTCCCTGCCAGCGCTCGGCCCGGCCATTGTTGGGCGCTGCATCCTCGGCTGCTCCGGCCTGTTTGACTTGGAGCGGGAGCTGTTTTCACAGCTGCCCTGGTGGAGCAGCAGAGTTAACCCTCGGGAGCTGAGGGATCCCACGTTAACCCTCGGGAGCTGAGGGATCCCACGTTAACCCTCGGGAGCTGAGGGATCCCACGTTAACCCTCGGGAGCTGAGCAGGGACCCCCAGCCCTCGCTGGTGTCTCTGCCAGGGTTTCTCCTGGAGAAACTCAACACCCACCACAGTGCCAGGAGTGGGAGGTGATGGCGAGGGCCACCCAAAACTGGATTTTATGGGATCCAGCCTCCAGCAGCTGCTCCAAGGATGAGGAGCTGTACCAGTGCCTGGCTACGTTTTCATGAGGCCAGGGAAGTCCAGGGTGGTGGACTTGGCACCGTGGCACTCATCCCACGGTGGGAAGGGGCCTGGAGTGTCCCAGGGCAGCAGGGATGTGTCCCTGTGCTGCTGTGCTCGAAGGTGCTTTTGTTGGGAGCTGCTGCTTCCACCTGGAGGTGTGGAAGGGGATGGGAATGGGGTATGTGGGGAGGGACAGGGAGGGGATGCACAGCGCTGCTGCAGGAAGCCTCGTGCCGTCTGTGGGAGGCTGTTTGGTGCTGACTGCTGGTTTTTCTTCTTCCTTTTTTTCAGACAGAAATTGCTAAAAGACTGAATACAATTTTAGCCCAGATCATGCCTTTTCTGTCACAAGAGGTAAGGAAGTTTTCACAGCCTGGGTGGGGAGTTGCTGCTTCTCCCGGGGGGGTTTCTCCAAGTGGGCAGGTTGAGCCCCTCAGGGGTCCCTGGGGGTCTGGGGCTGATCCCCCATGTGCATTGGAAAACCCTTGGGATGGGGGAGAGCTGAAGGGGTTTGGGGGTCTTCACTGAGCCAGAAAGGCTCTGAGGGGCTTCTCCCCCCTCCCTGCACCCCGTGGAGCCAGGAGGTGCTCCCGGGCATGAGCAAAACAGAGCCCAAAAGAGGGGTGAGCATCTCTGGAGGGGGGTCCTGCCCCTGGACTGGTGCCCCCATGCCCAGCTCTGACCTGGCCCTGCCCCTCTGTCCCCGCAGCACCAACAGCAAGTGGCACAGGCTGTTGAACGTGCCAAGCAAGTGACAATGACGGAGTTGAATGCTATCATCGGGGTACGTGGACTTCCCAATCTGCCTCTCACCGTGTGTATACCCCTTTTATTCCTATCATTTACCATAACCAGAGGCAATCCTGCGCTCAGGAGGGATAAAGCAGGGCGGCTCACCCCCTTCCCCAAATGACCAAAACTCCCCCAATCGGGCATCGAGCGAGACAAGGGGTGGAATCTCCACCTCCTGCCCCCTCCCGGGTGCTGGGGCAGCTCCAGGAGCCTCCAGCGAGCAAATTGGATGTTCTCCATGGCCTGGGCAGTGTTTGGGGTGCAGAGCAGGACCCAGCAGCCCTGCCAGGCCCCCTGAGCCCAGGCTTGTCTCTGCTGGGCTGTTGGTGTGGAATGTGCTGTGTCCCTGGCGGAGTTGTTGTCCCTTGCATTGACTTTCCCGCTGACCGGGCTCTCTCTCGCAGACCTCGGGGGGGGGGGTTATTTGAGGATTAACCATTTTTATTGTTTCTTTAATTGATGTCCTGGTCTCAGTCCTGCAGCAAACCTTCTCCTCACCCCGGGACATCGGTGTCCCCATCCAGCATCCTGGGCAGGTGGCTCCAGAGCTCCTCTGGCTTTAGGTCTTTGTTTTCCAGAAAACACTCATTTTTAATGCCTTTTTTTTTTTTTAATAGCTATTTGCACTTCGTAAGCTACAAGGATCTTTATAATTCTCTGCATTTAACCTGCTCTTCTCTACGTTTTTTCTGTATTTTGTGGGTAGCACCAAAGGTAGAATTGTGCTCGGGCTCTTGCAGTCTGTGGGGATGAGGAAAGGTTTGGTAGCAGATGGATCCCTGGTGGTGGGGTTGGCGGCTCTTGGGAAGTGACCCCAGGTATGGGAGCTGAGTTTTGGGGTGGCAGGCAGCACCCTGGAGCTGCCTGGCCTTCTTGCTGCTCTCAAAGTCGCCAGGAGTGCTGGGAGGTGAGCAGAGACAGGGAGGAGGGAGCCCGTGGCTTTGATGAGCTGCGTGGAGCCGCAGGCAGGAGCCCCCGGCAGCTGGAGGCAGATATTGGAATTCAATTAAGGTGAATGAGCAGGGCCCGTGACCCCCATTTCCGAGGTAATTGCTTCCTTGGATCAGAGCGAGTGCCTCCTGTCATTAAGCAGCCAGCCCAGCCGTTTAATCGCTTCCCTGACGAACTTTCAGCAGGAATTATGGGCATCTCCTCCTGCCGTGGCTCGCTGGGGAGGGACACGGTGCTGGCAGGAGGCTGGTGGGCAATCCCACATCCTTCTGTGGCTCGTAGGGGAGGGCAGAGCTCATCCCGGAGCTGTGGAGCTGGTTTGGGTGCTGGGTCTGTGCTCAGCTGCCCCCCAGGGCACAAAACCCTGGCAGTTTTTGGGTTTTGCCTCCTATCTGTGCACACACCAGCTCGTTACTGTAGGGATGCTGCTGGCAGGAGGGTGGGGAGTGGTTCCACGTCTTGCAGAGGAGGTTCCAGGCTCATCCCAGAGGTTTGGAGGTGGTTTGGGTGGGGGGTCTGTGCTGCTGCACCTGCTCTGGTGCCCCTGAATCACCAAACCCAGAGGATTTGGGGTTCTTTTCTCTCCCCTCTGCGCATGGAGTGGTTTGTAATTGCAGGGCTGCTGCTGACAGGAAGGGGATCGTTGATTCCATGTCCTTCCATGCCTTGTAGAGGAGGTTCCAAGCTCATCCTGAAGATGTGGAGCTGGTTTGGTCTGTGCTGCTGCACCCACTCAGGTGTCCCCGAGGCACCAAACCCAGAGGATTTGGGGTTGTTTTTCCTCCCCTTGTTGCACCCAGGGGTTTGTTATTGTAGGGTTGCTCATGTGGACACGTCCCTCGTGTTTGTTTGCTCTCCTCGGGTGGGTGAGGGCAGCACTGGGGTGTGCACGGCCCCACCCCTGTGTCCCTGGGGATCCCGTGTCCCTGGGGATGGGTGGCTCTGCTGTCCCAACCCTCCCACCAAGGGAAGCCCTCACAAACTGCCCCAGCACTCGGTGCAGGTGCTGCCTCACACAAAAAACCACCGGATCAGGAAAACCTTTTTTTTTGCCCCTTTTGAGGTCAAGAACTGTTAATTTTATGCATCTAGGCCATTGTCTCACAGTTCCTCTGCTTCAGGCTTGTGTGAAATTGAGCCCTTGATTTGGTTATAGCTCTGGAAATGATTAGACTACTTTACTAAATTTAACGCAAGTGGTGAACTTAAGTGGTGAACCATTAAATCGGTGAACAAAGGCATGAAGCATGATGTACATAATCCAATTAAAGCCACTCCACAGACCAGATATTCCTTGCCAGCTTTCCCCTAAATTTATAACCTCTTCATATCTTCACCATCTTTGGCTGGCACGTGCTGAGGGACCCCAGAAGGAAGGAGACCTCTCGGTGTCTGTGCAGCCCCGTCGGCTCCCGCTGTCACCCCGGGTTGGGTTGGCAGGGTCTTTATCCACTGCCAGCTGCTGTCCTGGGATATGTGGGGACATGGATCCCTTTTTGGGATCCTGCCAGCAGATGAGGAGCCCCAGGGCAGCATCCTGAGCAGGTCTGAGCTTGTGGTTCAGCTGGGGAGGTGGTAGGAGGGTCCCTGGTTCTGAAGGGCCGCTCCAAGTCCTTGTGCTGTGTCACTTGTTGACTGGGACCTTGATCCCTGTCCTGTCCCTGCCATCAGCACCCAGCTGTGGGTGCTGGGGAGTTTTTGGGAGCCCAGAGAGCTCCTGCAGCCGGCCCATCCCTGGGATGTTTGCAGCAAGCCCTCACACTGTGTGTTTTTAAAAACAACCTTTTCCAGGCTTGGAATAAGGGCTGGGAAGGGAAGTTGGGCTTTCCAGCAGAGGACACGCCGAGCGAGCACCGTCCCTGTGCCGTGGAGTCCCAGGGAGCCTCCAGGATCTTATTCCTGAGGGATGTGCTTCGACTGCTCCATGGGCTGACACAGAAACACTGCCATGGAGTCCCAGGCGGGCTTTATCCCACTCCATGGAGCCTCCAGGATGTTATTCCCGAGGGATGTGCGTCAGACACAGTCGAGTGGTGTGGATGGGAAGGACGGAGGAGGGAGCTGTGAGTGGAGCCTGGGGGTCCTCCAGCACCACCCTGGGATGTGCACTTGTTGGGCTTGTTGGCTCATCCTCTTCTCCTTGCCCTGGGAGTGATCCAGCTGGGACATGGCTCCTTCAGCAGTGCCGGGATGGAGCTCTGCAGCCCCCAGGTGGGATCTTGGCCACTCCATGGAGCTGCAGTGCTGGATGGAGGGACAAGGCCACTCCATGGAGCTGCAGTGCTGGATGGAGGGACAAGGCCACTCCATGGAGCTGCAGTGCTGGATGGAGGGACAAGGCCACTCCATGGAGCTGCAGTGCTGGATGGAGGGACAAGGCTTCCAACCAGTGAGGACTTCCCACGTGGATTCTGCTCACCAGTTCCTGCTGCCCAGGGGAGGAAAACACCTTTCAGTGTTATTTTGAGCCACAGTGGGATGTTGTGTCCTGACCTTGGTTTCTGTGTCCCCTGGAGTGGGGCTGCTGTGAGAGGCTGTTCCCGCAGCTCACGGAGCCCTTGGATGGGTTTATTTGTTGACAGCCTAAAGAAAAGGAAGAAAAACCAGTTTCCTGCTCTGCTGGAGGGTGAGGCTCTGGGTGCTGAGTCTCCTGCTGTGGGTGCTGCTGTGTCACTGTGGTGGAGCTGTGTTGTCCCCTGGGGCTGTGATCCCCATCATCATCCCGGCAATGGAGTGTCGCTGCCTGGATTTCCACGAGACCACATCCCTTTTTTGGGGCTCCTGGGATGAGTTGGGCCATGCAGATGTTTGAGGTGGAGATTGCTGAGGATAAAACGCTGGATCTCGGTGTGTTCTGGCCCTGCAGGGATGGGCACCACTGGAGAGCCTGCAGGAGAGGAGTGTGCTGGGCTGGAAAGCCATCTGGGACCGTTCTCTGGGTGATGTTCTCATACAATGGCCAGCCCTGCCTCTCGCTTCAATGGCTGGAAATCACGTGGAATTGGGATTGGGAGGAGCCTCATTGATTTCAGGAAGATCTGAGGATCTGTTCCACTTGCTTTGGTGTTGGAAGGATGATCTTGGCACGTGTGTGTGGCAGGAGATGGGATTATTGAGGGAATCACCCCTCGTGGTGCTGCGTCACCCCACCAGCTCTCCTTGTTGGAGGACACTCCTGGAATGGTGATCCTAAAGGATGCTTCCTGTCCTTGCCCTGTGGATGGAGCAGCCTGGGAGAAGCTTCCAGCTCCTGCTTGTTGAGGGCACAGTGATTTATGCTTTTCCTGTACCAGAGGCCTAATTGCCTTTTCCCTTTGGCTTCAGCCGGGACCTGGGGGCTGCCTGGAAGAAGCTGCTTGGAGATAACGTGGCTCCTGCCTTCAGCTCCGCCCCTGGATCTCATCCTGACCAAGGATTTCCCTCTCCATCACACAAGGCTGAGAAAGCAGCCCTGGGAGGGGGTGGGTGACCCACCCAGCGAGGGGCTGCTCCGTGCCCCTGTGTCTGGAGTGTGACAGCCTGGCCCACCCTGTGCTGCCCCAGGACAGCCCCTCCGTGGGGAGTGGGCTGGAGCTGTTCCCACGAAAACTGGGCCTTGGTGTGGGAGAACTTACCACAGAATCCTGGGATGGTTTGGCTTGGAAAAGAGCTTGCAGCGTACCCAGTTCCACCCTCTGCCCTGGGCAGGGACACCTTCCATCGCCCAGGTTGCTCCGAGCCCTGTCCAGCCTGGCCTTGGACACTTCCAGGGCTGTGGGGCACCTGGGTGTGTCTCCTTCCAGTTCTGCTGGAAATGTCTGTGATGGAACTGTTGGAATCACGGAGTCTTCCACACCTGGGGATGTTGTTGGTGTATTCCTGGTGGTGTCCCTCAGGCTGGGCCGGGCGGCAGCAGGTCCTGCTCTTTGTCTGTGCCCTTTGGGTGCCCTGGGCAGGACACGGGCTGGTGCTTGGTGACACTGAGGAGAAATCCTGATCCAAGGTGGTTGTGGGGATCTGGAGTGGGCTGGGAGGCTCCACTGCAGCTCAGGTGTCCCCTCCCAGCCCCGTGATTCCTGCTGGTGCCCACGTGTGACTTCACTGGGGTGCTGCTCAAGGGGGCTGTGGGTGCAGGCAGGAGGGTCCCAGACAGGAGTGCCAGCTCCAAGACCCTCCTGGCTGGACCAGGGGTGTCCTGGGAGCGGAGGAGCTGCAGGAGGGATGGCTTGGGGACTCCTGGAAGCAGCTCCTCAGATTTCAGCAGGTTTTCTTCCAAGTTTGTATTTGAAATAGAATCGCTGGGGACGTGTTTGGTTTTCCTTTCCTCTCCCCAGGGCTGTAGTTCAGCTTTTTGCAGCTGAAATGGAGCAGGGAATCAATCCCCACGGCTGGATGAGTGCGTGCTGGGACGGCTGGGACTCAGGGCTCCCAAAAATCCCCTGGAAGCAGCTGGGAGCTGTCCCAGCTGGGCTGCAGCTCCCTGTGTGTGTGCCAGGGAATGTGGGGGTGATGCCCAAGCCCTGTGGTAGAGCTGGGGGGTCCCTCCATGATTTATCCAGTGCAAGGGACAGCCAGTGATGTCAGAAGGTGTTGGGAGCACAGGATGGTGGGATGGGACTGGGGCACTATGTGGGCATTTTCCTCTCCCCTTCAAACACCCCAAAGCTGGTCCTGAGTAAATTAGCAAAACTTGCTTTCCTGAGGTGTCTGGGAGGATCCTGGCCGCTGGAATTTCCTCTCTCTGGCCGGTTTAGCCTCTGCACTCTGTCCCGGGCCACTCTCTGCCTCCTGGGCGGGATTCCCGTATTTCCCTTTTGCTTTTACCTGCTGTAAACCCCAAACTAACCGTGTCTGCAGCAATGGTGTGTGTTCCTGTGACTGAGGGAGGGCGTGCCACGTGTGCCCTCCTGGCGTGGGGGCCGGGCCCGGGCACCCTCTGTCCCTCCTGCTAACGGGGCTTCTCCTTCCAGGCGTCCCAGCGGGGCAGCTCCCGGGGCATCACCTGGGACACCGGGAACGTCCCCTCCAGTGCCCCCAGCGCCTGCCCCTCCCCACCTCACTGGTGCTTTCATTGCAGCAGCAGCAGCTCCAGGCCCAGCACCTCTCCCACGCCGCCCACGGGCCCCCGGTCCAGCTGCCGCCGCACCCCTCGGGGCTCCAGCCGCCGGGAATCCCGCCCGTCACCGGCACCAGCTCGGGGCTGCTGGCCCTCGGAGCCCTGGGCAGCCAGGCCCACCTCGCTGTCAAGGACGAGAAGAACCACCACGACCTGGACCACAGAGGTGAGAGCGAGGGGGGGCCAGGGGGGCTGCTCCTCTCGGCGTCCGCTGGTGCTGGAACTCGTGGAATCTCTGAGCTGCTGGGCTCTGCTGGGGGACTGGGGGTGTTTTCCCTTCCTGAGAAAACAGTGAGACAAAATTATCCTTAGCAGTTTATCCAGTTACGTTCCTTTCCCTGCATGGATTTGGATTGCCAGGAGATCCCAGGGAAAACGGGGCTGTTGGGCACAAATTAATGGCTAAACCACACTGTGGCTGCGGATGGGACTGTCGGAGGTTGTGACTTTGGGGAAAAGCACCAGAGGCTGCTGCCATTCCCTTTGGATTCAGGGCATTTCCAGCTGTGTTTTGCCAAATAAATCACATGGACAAAAAGAAAGGAGCAAGAGGGAGCAGGGGCTGGATGAACAGGAGGATTTTAAAGCCAGAGAGAGCCCAGATAGGGTTTGAGTTCAGAGCGTGAGGAGCTTCTTGGTTTATTTGCTGATTTAAGACTTATTCTAACTTGCTTTATTTGTCTGTCTCCTCTTTATTTTGGCTGTGACCTCACCTCTGCCCCGGCATCTCCTGACAGAGCGAGACTCAAGTGCAGTAAGTCCCATTGCCTCCTTTCCCCCCAGCTTTTGGTGGTTGTGTTGGTTTTGGTTTCTTTATCCCTTCAAAACCCATTCTGTAGGTGGGAGCACTAGGGCTGCCTTTTGCACAGGTCTTGTTAAATAATAAAAACCAGGCAATCCAAAGCTGCCACCCTGCCTGAAGGGCTGTGCTGGGCTGAGTGGGGTCACCTGGTTCTGAGATCTGGGTTAAATCTCTTTGCTGGGGGCAGAGCCTCACGGTTCAGTTTTGAGAGAGCCCAGTCGGCTCCAAAACCCTTTTAGTGACTGGGAAAGCTGTTTTATTCCTGTTCACTCTCCCATTACCTTGGGTCATCTCATCTGCTGGGATGGTTGGGTTATTACACCACGTTAAGTCAGATTTGGAGGGTCGAGCAGTTCCCAAACCACCCGGATCCCTGGATTTTGGAGGGCACTGGTGCCTCTGTCCGTGTCCCTGACACCTCGGGGCAGCGGGTGGGTTCTGGTTTCCCTGGAGCAGGGATGGGGAGGCAGGGAGGATACTGGGGGAGGGAGCTATCCTCACCATGCAGTGGGGCCCAGCTGGACCCCCCACACCCTGGTGTGCACAGCATCGCTGGCTCAGGGAAAAGGGGCATCAGAAGGAATTTCTGCACACGGTGTGACCCTTGGGAATGTTCCCGTGCAGGGCCAGGAGTTGGACTCCGTGATCCCTGCAGGTCCCTCCCAGCTCAGCATATTCTGTGATTCATGGAAAGGGCTGTCAGGCCTTGGAACAGGAGCTGGTGGAGTCCCTACCCCTGGAGGTGTCCAGGGGATGCCTGGCCGTGGCACTCAGTGCTCTGGGCTGGGGGACAAGGTGGGGATGGGGCACAGGGGGGTGATCCCTCGGTGATCCCAGCAGTCTTTCCCAACCCCAGTGATTCCGTGTGAGAAGCTGCCAGGACAAAGCCCGGCTGAGCTGTGGCTTTGCAGCGATTTCCTGCCATCCCCGAGCCCACAAATGGGCCTTTTGAGAGCCGGGGGCGGGCGGGAAGGAAAGTGCTCTTTAAAGGGGGGAGAGGGGAATTGGGCATCATTAACCCGCTCCTCGGGCGGGCAGGGGGCCGGCGGAGGTGGGAAGGTTCCCGATCCATAAGCCCGGAGCCGGGGTGTTCCCGGGGGAGGTTTAATGCGCCGTAATCAGTGTTAGTCATTCATATTTTCCCCAGCCTTTGCCTGTGCAATAAAAAATATTTAGTTCCTTGGCGCCGGGCCAGCGGCGGCGCTGAATGGATCGATGCCTCTAAATGCTTGACATGATTCTCCGGGAGCTGCGAGGGTTTTCAGCATGACTGCCTGGGAAGAAAGAGCTCGGTGTTATCCAAAGCTGCTTACTGGGGACCGAGGAGAAACATGAACTGCTTTAGTTCTCCCTTTCAGCCGGGGAAGAAAGGCGGGCACAGCAGCTTAGGGAACGCTGCTGCTTAGCGGGGCTGGCAGGCTCGGGAAGGGCGGGCAGGCATTTCTCCTGCTGCTGCTCCCCAGGAACTCGGGGAAGGGGAGCTGGGATGTGGGGAAGGGGCTGTGCCAGGGGGGTTGATGATGTGGGATCAGGGCTGGGCGTGCTCTGGCGCTCGTGAGGTTGTTTTGTGCTGCCATCTTTGCTCCCAGCATTCGCAGGGCTTTCCTGGGAATGTCGGCGCCTCCTGGGCTTTGCTGCTTGAAGCAGGGGCAGAAGCCCCCCCAGGCTCTGCTGCTCCTGGTCACGTGGGTTTTCTGGGATATTTTGTGGATATCCTCTGGCTCGGCTGCTGGTGCCAGAGCCGGGATGCAGCCGTTCCTTTGTTCCTTTTGGATGAGGCCTCCCAGCTGTACCAGTGCCAGAGGAAGCACCCATGGGCTCTGAGGCTTTCCTGGGAATGCTGGATCTCCTGGGCTTCGCTGCTCGAAGCAGGGACAGAAGTCCCCCTGAGCAGGGCATCCTTGTGGACACTGGGCTCTGGTGCTCCTGGTCACAGGGGGTTTCCTGGATGTTTTTTGGGTGCCCTTTGGCTTGGCAGAGCTCAACTGCTGATGTTGGGAATGGGATGCAGCGGTTTCTTTGCTCCTCCTGCTCTGCTGATGCCCGTCCGTGGTGCCACCCCTGTCCCTGTGCAAAGCCCTGTCCCTGCCCAGGGCTGGGGTGAAGCTCCTGTTCTTCCATGGGTAGCACAGGATGAGGGAGATTGGGCTGATTTTAGGGAGCACAGCTTTTCTCCGCTCTGCACTCCTGGTGTGGTGGGAGCCACAGGGTCTCACCCCGCTGCTGGGACAGGGCTATATGTGGCACCTTCTAAGCTGCTGCTGCTGCTGATGTAGTCCTAATCCTTCTGTTTCCAACTTCAAAGCTTCTTGTGGCATTGCAGAATAATTCCGTGTCGCCCTCGGAGAGCCTGAGAGCCAGCGAGAAGCACCGGAGCTCCACGGATTACAGCATCGACTCCAAGAAGAGGAAAGCAGAGGAGAAGGACAGCATGAGCCGATATGTGAGTGACAGGGGACCCTGGGAGCCCCAGGGACACGACCAGGCAGGACCTGGGGTGGGAGACAGCAGGTTTGGGTAACATTTTCCAGGTATGGTGTGGGTCATAGAACCATGGAATCATTTAGGTTGGAAAAGCCCTCTGACACCATTAAGTCCAACTGTCCCCCAGCACTGCCAGTGGTAGTGTGTTACTACCACTAATAATGTCCCCAAGTGCCACATCCACATGGCTTTTAAATCCCTCCAGGGCTGGGGACTCCACCGCTGCCCTGGGCAGCCTGTTCCAATGCCTGACCACCCTTTCAGGGAAGAAATTTTCCCTAATATCCCCCCTAAGTGTCTGGTGCTGTGGAGGGATGGTTCAGCTCCTCAGGGGGTGCCCCCACCCCAGTTTTTGGGGCTCTCTGCAGGGTGTGACTCACTTTGTGTTCCAGGACAGCGATGGTGACAAGAGCGATGACCTGGTGGTCGACGTCTCCAATGAGGTGAGTCCTTGTGGGTGGATCTGCCCCTCTGCCCGTGCCACCGTGGGGTTTGGGGGTGATGCCAGAGGCTGCCCGCCCTGCCACGGGGGATTCCAAGGCTTTCTCCCGTCCCACAGGATCCCGCCACCCCCCGGGTCAGCCCGGCCCACTCCCCCCCGGAGAACGGCCTGGACAAAGCCCGCGGGCTGAAGAAGGGAGATGCCCCCAACAGCCCGGCCTCGGTCGCCTCCTCCAGCAGCACTCCCTCCTCCAAGACTAAAGACCTGGGCCACGTACGTCCTGCTCCCCTGGGGGGCTGGCTGGGGGGCTGGGGGTGCCGGTGCTGGACCCTCACCCCTTGTTTCCCGTCTCTTCCCCACCAGAACGACAAGTCATCGACGCCCGGGCTCAAGTCGAACACTCCGACGCCGCGGAACGACGCGCCCACCCCGGGCACCAGCAGCACCCCGGGGCTGCGGCCCATGCCCGGCAAGCCCACCGGCATGGACCCCCTGGGTGGGTACCGGCCTGGGCTGTGCCTGGCACGGCTCCAGCTCATCCCCTGCCTGGGGGAAGCAGCAGCCTGGCGGGAAGTCGGGTTTATGGGGGGGTCTGATCCAGGTGTGGCTGGGGTGGTCCCCATGTCAGAGGTGGGGTGAGGAAGGAGGCCCAGCCATTGCAGCTCTGGGGTGAGAGGGCACGTGGACATGAGGTGGGATTAGCTCAGTTGGTCAGAGCAGGGTGCTGCTAACAGGGAGGTTGTGACTTCGATGCCTGTAGGGGCCATTCACTTAAGAGCTGGACTTGATGATCATTGTGGGTCCCTTCCAACTCAGAATATTCTGTGATCTGTGGCTCCAAGCTGTGTCACGGAAGGCCCAGGTTGAAAAACAGTGGGATTTCTTCCTGGGAAGGGGCTGCCCAGGGAGGTGGTGGAGTCCCCATCCCTGGAGGGGTTCAGGGAATGACTGGACATGGCACTCATTGCTCTGGGCTGGGGGAACAAGGCAGTGACGAGTTGCAGGTTGGACTCAGTGACCTCAGGGGTCTCTCCCATCGCGGGTGACCCCGTGGACGCTGCCTCGCTCTGTCTCCTAACCCTGTGCCCGTCCCTCCCGCAGCCTCGGCCCTGCGCACGCCCATCTCCATCGCGGGCTCCTACGCGGCCCCCTTCGCCATGATGGGGCACCACGAGATGAACGGGTCCCTCACCAGCCCCGGCGCCTACGCGGGGCTGCACAACCTCCCCCCGCAGATGAGCGCGGCCGCCGCCGCCGCCGCCGCCTACGGCCGGTCACCAATGGTGAGCTTTGGAGCTGTACGTAGCACTTTTAGCTCCTTTTCTCGCTGGGGGGGGAGGGCTGGGGAGGGTTTGGGGGGACCCCCTAGGTCAGCTGGGAAATGGAGGCTCCTACTCCTTAAAACAAGCTGTGTTTTGTGTCAGCTGCCGTTAAAGGGGGCTGGGGGTGGAGATGCCTCCCCGTGGGGGAATGTGCATGTGCTGCTACACTGGAGTTCCTCCTTTCAGATACTCAGCCCCCTTCCCATTACTCTCACTAGATTCTCGATCCCATGTGTTAAGGCAAAACAAGAAGTAAAACACTGCCATTAATGCAGAGATGGGGGTTTCTGCAGCCAGCGTGCTGAGCATGACTTGGCTGCTCCTGTCCTTGGGGATTTGGGGACAGCACGGGGAGGGGGGGAGCATGTCCCATGCTGCTGTTTGCAGCCCCAAAACCTTTGGCTAATACCTCAGCTTTCCCCTTTCTGCCAGGGGAATGATAACAATTAGCAGCAAGGTTAAAAAAGGGAGTTGCTCAGTGTCCCCTGGGCTCATGGATGTGAAGGTGTTTGGTGTGCCCAGCTCATGTCCAGCCTCACCCGTGCCCGTGTGTCTCTCGGCAGGTTGGTTTTGACCCACACCCACCCATGCGAGCCCCCGGCCTGCCCTCCAGCCTGGCCTCCATCCCCGGAGGGAAACCGTAAGGCCCTTTTGGATTTTTATGGATTGTGGGGGGATCAGTGTGGGCGGGAGGGAGACGAGTCCTTCACCCGGGGCTGGGTTCAGCCAAGCCCCCACTCAGGGCACGGCGTGGCAGCCAGCCAGACTGCAAAGCCACCCGCTGCCCCCCGTTAAACCTGCCCCTCTGGGCTGACCGCCCTTTGCCCCGCCATGGCAGAGCCTACTCGTTCCACGTGAGCGCCGACGGGCAGATGCAGCCGGTGCCGTTCCCGCACGACGCGCTGGCGGGGCCCGGCATCCCCCGGCACGCGCGGCAGATCAACACGCTGAGCCACGGCGAGGTGGTGTGCGCCGTCACCATCAGCAACCCCACCCGGCACGTCTACACCGGCGGCAAGGGCTGCGTCAAGATCTGGGACATCAGCCAGCCCGGCAGCAAGAGCCCCATCTCCCAGCTCGACTGCCTGGTAAGGGGCTGGGGGGGCCGCGGCGCCCGGGGGTGCCGGTGAGACGTGGTGGGGGCCTGCTGGTCCCAGGCACACGTGTGTCCCCTCCTTCCCCCGCCTCCAATGCCATTAATCATCATCTCCCCATTGACATCATCATCTCTTCCCAATGTTGCCATCTATTTTTCCTCTCCTCCCCACCATCACCATCCCTTTCCTCTTCCCTGTTACCACCTGTACCCCCATTACCATCTTTTTCCTCTTCTCTGTTACCACCTGTACCCCCATTACCATCTTTTTCCTCTTCTCCCCCTATTTCCTCTTCCCATAACATCTTTGCTCCCCTTAATGTCTCTTTTTCTCTTTCCCCCTTTAACATCTTTTCCTCTTCCCTTGTCATCCTCCCTTCCCTCTCCTCCCTATCACCATCTCTTTTTCTTCTTTTCTCATTGCCATCCCTTTTCCTCTTCCCACCACCATCCCTTTTCCTCTTCCCCGTTGCCATCTCTGCCCCCCTCGTCACGTGCCCCCTGTCCCCCCCAGAACAGGGATAACTACATCCGCTCCTGCAAGCTGCTCCCGGACGGCCGCACGCTGATCGTGGGGGGCGAGGCCAGCACGCTGACCATCTGGGACCTGGCGTCGCCCACGCCCCGCATCAAGGCCGAGCTCACCTCCTCGGCCCCCGCCTGCTACGCCCTGGCCATCAGCCCCGACGCCAAAGTCTGCTTCTCCTGCTGCAGCGACGGCAACATCGCCGTGTGGGACCTGCACAACCAGACCCTCGTCAGGTGAGCGGGCTCTGCTCGGGGTCGGGGCCTTGCCGGGTGTGCTCTGGTGGGAGGAGCTTGGAGATCCTGGAATGGTTTGGGATGGAAGGGGCCTTAATGCTCATCTTGGTCCACCCCCCTGCCATGGGCAGGGACACCTCCCACTATCCCAGGTTGCTCCAAGGCCCGTCCAGCCTGACCTTGGACACTTCCAGGGATGAGGCAGCCACAGTTTTTTTGTATGGAATGATGGCAGGAATGCTCTCTTGATGCTGCACCATCCATCCTATGGTGCTCATCTTTAAGCAAGCCCAGTACACTTCTCCATGCTACTGCTCCTCAGCAGAGGATGCTCCTGGGTGGATTTCCAGGCATGTTTGGTGTGGATAAGCCTCACAAAATGACATCTGAGCACCTTGAACAGTCCTCCCTGCTTTTCCTAGCATTCCCCTTGCAGATTAGCGTCTTTTTTTCTGGTTCAAAGGCAATTCCAAGGCCACACAGACGGTGCCAGCTGCATAGACATCTCCCACGATGGTACGAAGTTGTGGACGGGGGGCCTGGACAACACGGTGCGTTCGTGGGACCTGCGGGAAGGGCGGCAGCTCCAGCAGCACGACTTCACCTCCCAGGTAACGGGCTGGGCACGGCCTGGCCCTGCTGTGCAGAGACCCCACGGAGGGGTTTAGCCCTCCACGGAAAGCAGGGCAGCTTGTTTGGCAGCTGGATCGTGCGGGGCTGTGGGAGGGGGCTTTTCCTGCTGGGAAAATGGCCCTGTTGGCCCTGAGCGAGGCTGTTCCTGCTGTGTTTGGTGGAGTGTTGGAGGCAGTAGGAGCCATAGGGCTCCCTGGATCTGGTTGCAGCTTCTCTGTCCTCATTTCTCCATCCCTGCCCAGTCAGGCTGCCGTTAGGGAGGCAGTGCTTCCCATGGGATGGCTGTGGATGTAACAGCTTTCTGTGGGTGGGCTGGCTGCAGGGATCAGGATCCTGCCTCCTCCAGCAGACCCTCCCAGAGCCCTGATCCAAAGGGACAAAGCTGGGATCTCGATTCTGTTTAGCAAGTGCAGCAGCATCCAGGGGGCTGGAGCCATCCCAGCATTCACAGCTCATGTGGCTGCTCCAGACACATGGATGTGCCTCTCCAAACCCGCTGCACCAGCCTGGGGCTGCCCAGCAACCCCCACCCGTGCCATAGATCCCAGAGTGGTTGGACTGGAAGGGACCTCGAAGCCCCTCTAGTTCCAGCCCTGCCTGGGGGGCTGTGGGCAGAGCTGGTGGGTTCAGCCCCACCCTGAGCATTCCCATGTCCCACCTTCCCTGCAGATCTTCTCCCTGGGGTACTGCCCGACGGGCGAGTGGCTGGCCGTGGGCATGGAGAGCAGCAACGTGGAGGTGCTGCACCACACCAAGCCCGACAAGTACCAGCTGCACCTCCACGAGAGCTGTGTCCTCTCCCTCAAGTTCGCCTACTGCGGTAAGCGAGCCCGGAGCTCCGTCCCTTCGGGCATGGTGGGGGGATCATGGAACGGTTGGGCTGGGCAGGGACCTTCATGAACACCCATCCCACCCCCTGCCACGGGCAGGGACACCTTTCACTAGCCCAGGTTGCTCCAAGCCCTGTCCAGCCTGGCCTGGAACACTTCCATGGGTGGAAGTGTTGTGGTCACCAATGGCCACGTGGCATCGTGGGAGGTGGGAAGCAGCACGTGTGAC
Organism: Empidonax traillii; assembly: GCF_003031625.1. Lineage (NCBI taxonomy): Eukaryota > Metazoa > Chordata > Aves > Passeriformes > Tyrannidae > Empidonax > Empidonax traillii. The sequence continues at coordinate 385,738 of NW_020956069.1, forward strand.
TGCTGGGATGTGTCCCAGTGGAGAGGGGCTGGACAGGCCTCTCTGGGGAATCTCCAGCTTTTCCCGTTTCTCCAAAATGGCCACTTGCTGAGGTCAAACAGCCAGAAGCCTGGGGGACAGGAAGAGTTTGGCCACGGGATCTGTCTGTAGGGCTGGCAGTGGCAGGTGTTTATTCGACTGCTGACACCGTGTTTCCTGGGAACAGGTAAATGGTTTGTGAGCACTGGGAAAGACAACCTGCTCAACGCCTGGAGGACGCCCTACGGAGCGAGCATCTTCCAGGTAGGAGCCTCTTGGGAAGGGCAGGGGATGGGGGCTACACCCAGACCCCCTCTCGGCATCGTGCCTGGGGCTGCCAGCCCTGGAGAGAGGGAGGATCCTCCTGGGGTGGCCGGGTGGGTGCCCAGCCCGTGGGATGTGGCGATGCCACCAGCATGGAATTGGTGCTTGGTGAGCCAGGGCAGCCAAACTGATGGGTGTTCTCCCTTCCCTCCTCCATCTCCTCGTCCCAGTCCAAGGAATCCTCGTCCGTCTTAAGTTGTGACATTTCAGCGGATGACAAGTACATCGTCACGGGCTCTGGTGACAAGAAGGCCACAGTCTACGAGGTCATCTACTGAGCGTGGAGCGTCTGGGAGGGCTGGCAGCTCCCGGCCCCGCAGGACTCGGGAAGCAGCGGGGGGATGCCACGGGGTGGCCCAGGGACCGTGCCCGCTCCGAGGGGGGCCCTGCCCGGCGTCCGCCACACACGGATTGATTTGGAGATCTGCAACTCTGGCACACGTTGGAGCCCTAAACGGATGTTCCTTTGGTTTTTAGGGTCGTGGGGTTTCTTTTGATTTTTTTTTTTATTATTATTTTTGATTTTTTTTTGAATTTTTTTTTTTTTTTTTGGTTTTCCGGTTCTTTCCGTCTGCGCTTTGGTGGCACTATAAAGGACTCCTTTTTTTTATCGTGACTTTTTTTTTTTTTTGTTTTGTTTTGTTTTGTGCAGCCTTGCATAAGACTTGTGAAAAGTGTAAATACCGGACTAGTAAATAGCGTTGAAGGGGGTCCCTCCCGGTACACTAGTTGTGTATTTTTCGTCTGCTGTAATTGTATTCCACTGATGGTTTTGGTGGTGGCAATTTTATTATGGGTTTTTCGGTTTGTTTTTTTTTGTTTGTTTTTGTTTTTTCCCCTCCCCTGCCCCTCTGGAAGCGTCCGTGGGGACGTGACTTTGCCACCCAGGCCGAGCAGAGCTGTCCAGTGGTGAGAAGTTGTCCCTGCTGTGGTCCCCGTGCGTTGTTGGGTGTGTTAGTGATGATGGGACGCCGCTGGAATCCCGGGAGCGCTCGGATCCTCGGCTGCCGACGGGACATCGACACAGTCGCCTGGTTGGTTTGGGGTTGTTTTTTTTTATATATATGGATTTATCCTTATTTTTTTCCGTGCTTGGATGTTTGAAGAGAAAGGGGAAGCCCACGCTACGGGATCGTCTGTGCAAGCCCTTCTTGGTCTTCGGACAGAAGCAATGAGGAGTGATTTCAAAGAAAGCTTAGAAAATTCAGCTCAGGGAGCCACGAAAGATAATAGCAACTTATGTGTTTTGTATTCAAATGAAAGTAAAGAATTAGAATTGATAACCTTTAAAGAAAAAAAAAAAAAGAAAAAAATACAGGGTTTTTTTTCGTTTTGTTTTTCTTTTTTTGTTTTGTTTTGTTTTTGGTGGGTTTTTTTGTTTCTTTTTTGTTTTTTTTGGTTTTTTAAGAAGCAAAAAGTTTACTAACAAGTAGGGTTTGTGTGTGGTGGGGGGGCCGGGGCTGC